>NC_047503.1:47054941-47337455 GCF_902827115.2 Pseudochaenichthys georgianus
AATCTGTAATCAAAAAGCTCCTCAAAAACACTATCGAAGCAGTTCCTGCCGTTGCTACGTTAGCTCAAACGGTAACAACGGACAATTTTTCTTAGTGGATGCATGTCAATTTAAATCAATACATACAACTATTTTTGAAATCAATAAAAACATTTTCTAAATCCATACTGTAAAAGCATTTCAATTAATATTGGGAGTCATGTCGTTACTTTGTTGAGAATGTGGCCATGTAATAAGCGGGATAATTTTCAGCGACTTGTTCCTTATGGGGAAAATAACACCCTTCATGCAGATCAAGATCCCTTCGCTACGCGTGGGGATCCTGATCTGCCGACGAGGCTCCATTCAAATATAAATATGTTTAGTGAATTACTGAGTTTAGGCACATTAATAACATTTTAATGAAGTTGAATACAGTATATTCATATGTGTCAGTGATTTCATGTCAATTCGGCGAACATAAACATAAATGATGGTGGTGAAGATGATGATTAAATTAGGATTAAATTAAATTGCATTTCCTCCCGTTTGTTTTTTTCGACTAAACAACATTATTTTGTTAAATAACAACATGGTGATGTTTTGTAAATGATTACATGTCTCTTATTTAGCACAGAGTATGATATCCGTGACATAGTGGATCTTAACAAAGTTCCGCTGTACATCCAGCGTACTGTATCTGACTTTATTTCACATGAGCTCCAGTGTGCTCCAGGAACCCCACTGCACCCCATGGTGGATCAATGAGACCACTGATAAGAGAGAGAGAGAGAGAGAGAGAGAGAGAGAGAGAGAGAGAGAGAGAGAGAGAGAGAGAGAGAGAGAGAGAGAGAGAGAGAGAGAGAGAGACCGGTGCTAGCGGGGACCGTGATGTCAGCATCTGGTTAGCTAGCTGCACTAACGGACATAAGGAGCTGTTTCCACAACAAGCTGGAGGAGAGTCCTCCCCTGTCAGACTGAGGGGCTCAGGTGAGCTAAAGGACTCTTGAGTGTTTAGAACGGTTTTGTCACAAATTATTCAAAAGATTATTTCTGCGGCACACCTTCATATGATCATTATAGTTATACAAACAATAAGAGAATAAATGAAAAACAGGTATGATATACTATATGGCAGTAAAACAAGAATACAGTTTAAAAGGGAAGTGATTTGTAAAATATCCATTAAGAAAATCTGTTTACAGTTGTGTTTCATATGGGTGATGAGAGAGGTATCCATAGATCTCTTCATGTTGCTCTCAAAGTGCACCAGATTGATGCATTCAACTTCAATATTTAAAAAAAAATCTTCCCGGGGGAGCATCCCCCCGGACCACCCTAGAGGAGGTGAGGACCTAGAGAAGGTTAGGTCCACCCCCCACTCGTAAAAAATAGCACTTTACCCCTGCCTATATGCCGTGAGCTGATTATGGAGCCTTCATTGTAACAGTAATTCAGATGCAATTAGCCTATATAAAAGGCCTCAAATTGGAAGCACTGTCTGGGCCGTCTTTTTCACTCAATTCTGCAATAAGTAGATCTCGCCTTTCACCTAGGCCGAGGTCGGTGATCTTGGGCTTAAAAAGGTTGGTGACCACTGATTTAGATGATCACGAAAAGAAAAAAAAGGCTCTTTTAAAATATATCTAGCTTTTTTTTCTAAAACCTGCAGAGGCAGACATTGTTCTGTAACCAGTGAAAATGGGAGCCCTTTGCTTCCACATTGGGTATTCAACTAGGATATCATGTTGTCTACTTAGCATTACATGGAACTCATATGTAAAATTAGAATGAGGACATAATCAGAAACCAGCTAATATTGAAGTTCAGGCTCCCAATTATTTGACTATACTGGAAATAATTGTAGTGTGTGGCAGAAAAGCTAGAGAAAGTGCAATATGTTCTCTGTGGGTGCATGAGTGACCCGTAGACCCAGGGAAGAAGCAATCCAATCAATTTCTTACTCTGTGGTATATATAGGCATAGGACATAAATGCCCACAAAAACTCAGGGGCTATGACTAACCGTGTCAAAAGGGTCTCCAGTCATTATTTCTTGCAGTTATGGAGAACAGGAAATCTTATTTTATGTAAACATACGTAATATAATTAGAAAATACCAGAAGCCACCAAGACTCTTCAGACCCTCTTCATTTTAATGCCTAAAACCGTCAAGTTCCCACTCATTATAATTATGAATGAGAGTAACAACTCATATGAATGAGTTGTTACTTGAAACAGGTAGCATTGTTGACTCTAGCTATTCTGCAAAGCTTGATTGTGTGCTTTGAATGGGAACAGGAGCAGAGACTTGGCATTCGAGGCACAGCCATTAACTGTGCGATGCTGCCAAAATGATTATTTTTCCCTTCAAATCTCTGGTTGATTTTGTTAGTCATTATCAGACAGAGACAAAAGTATTTTTAACTTCACAGTTGGATGATACATTTGAAGAAAATGATATGCAATAAAGAAAACAAGTAAAAGATAAAAGTTCAAAAAACAAGCAGGCGGTTCAGCCATATTTTCAGATATATGACTTCCCATCCAGATGTCTTATGGTCATGAGTTTAACTACGCCCATAGTTCAGTCTTTACAGTCCAAATGCAAATACAATCCATATGGAGTCCACTGCATCAATCACAACTGGAATGTGAACCACATTGTCTCACATGTTTGGGTGAATACTGAACTGGATTTCAAAATTGCAAAAAGTACAAAGCAATGAAGCAGTACTGCCAGTTCAGTTACAATTTCATTTAAATGGTCGTTTAAAAGGTCATTTAAAATGGTCATTTAAATGCCAAATCAGTTGTTCAGCAATCCTGACCATGCATTGTTTAATTAGTTTATATTAAGAGAGTTGTTATTGGGCTAAATGTTTTAATTGCTCAATTAAAACAGAGGTTGGATAATTATGCAATGGACAGAAAAATACACTGCAGTATATTCAAATGAGCATGTCCCCGAAAGCAGGCACAGAATCTGGTTGGGGGTGAAATGATTTGACATGCAGCGCACATCTCCAGTAGTTAGTTGTTCTTAGGCAACGGGCAATTAGAGGAGATAGCGCCGCTGTTATCTGCGGCTGAATATGAAGGCAGATTCCAGTATTAATAGGCAGGCAACACCTGAGCAAAGAACTGTAGATATCCTGCAGGCAAAATACTTTAAGCACTGTTTTACCTCCTTGTACTTCTGTAGCGAAGGACATCTCTTCAATCTTCCACAAAACATAAAGAAATGAAACCATAACGACATCTCCTTTTGGAGAAACTCTTGGGTCACATCAATTTACATGTAAAGGAATAACAGAAAATAACAAAGCAACACAAACTTTTACAGCAGAATGGCACCGAATGTATTTCAAGGACAGATTTGATTTGAGCTGGTCACTCAACCCACAAAGGATTTGTTTTTTTTTCAAACTGGTTTCCTGTTATTGTTGTAAGGCTAATTAACACGTTAAAGTGTTCAATTGACACAACAATTATTGGAAGTAGTGGAAAGAAGATTAGAAGAACATAATGAAAAAGATAGATTTAAAAAAAACTTCTCCTTTGAGACTTGCTTAAAAGAAACATAAAGGGTTGATGGAAAATACACTATATTACGTAGCGGTGAATACTTTTGACTCAAATTTGAACAGTATGGGTGTTGTTGTTGACATTGAGATCGTACCTGTGTTGCTGCAGTTATACGGATTCTGTGAAGTCCCGGTCCACTTCTCCCAGGCATAGAGGAAGTTGCTGTAGTTCGGCTTCATATTTCATGCTGCAGAACACAAACATAGAAAATTAAGCTAACACGGCTACAAAACATATGATTCTCAGTATGCGTTAGAGCAGAGGTGTCAAACTCAAATACAAAGTACAAAATCAAAAAATGGGTACTAGTCGAGGGCCGGACTGGTTCAATGTTTATTGAAAAAACGTATTGAAATGAACTTATTGCACATATTAAACCTGGAACTAACAAAGCTTAAATGATTGCCTATAAAAACAACATTAAACATGAAATATTCTGTTGCATTCATTTCTTATGGCTCTATCTGCAGCTTTTCCGGAGTCATTTCTTATGATTACATTTTTCCACAGGCCAACAACAGCTTCAAAAAAACTATTTCCCTCAAAGAACAAACCAAACATGCCCTGTGTCGTGAGAGAAAAACTCCAGAAGGAAACATCCATTGAAACTCAGTGTGCTGCTCTGTGATGCTAGTTCAAGCAGATACTTGGCATCTCATCTTGGATGCAAGTTCATCAATGTTTGGGCTCAGGCTCTGAGCTGAGGAAATCCTCAGGATGGAGTGAAGGTGTGCGTGCAATATACCGGCGGGCCAGATCTAATAGTAATTAGAAATGATCCTGCAGGCCGAAATGTAATTTTGCCAAGTAATTCAATGAGAAGAACCCATCAAAGTGAAAATATCTTCTGGTGTGGATATTACAGCATTTTACTATTTATTTTGCATACCTGGCTGGCCTTGAGATGGAGGAGAAAGTTAGTACTGCTCTGATTAACTTTCAAGAGTCTCACAATATATAGGATCAGAGTACACAAACTGCTGTCTTCCCATTTTAAATTATCCCAGGCATCCTGTTGTTTGTATTTAATCTTCTTTACCTGCACGCTGAAGCAAAATACCCACATTTTAACAACCCTTTGCATTGTTTTGCCACAGTGCAAATTGTCTGTGTGAATATCTCTTATGCAGAGCTGAATGCTGAATTGATGAGCAGACAATATTGCTGTAATCCCATAACATTTTAATTAGAACAAAAACTCATGGAGGCTGCTCATGAATTGTCCTAAGGTAAGCAAAAATAAAACACAAATACAAATCTTCATATAACCCCAAAGAAACATTACCATGGAGTCTGCTCACTAATTAAAGCCACAGAATGAATGTAAGACTCAATAGGCCACTAAAGTTGGTAGAGCTAATTACTGCAGCGTAAAGGAGTGAGAACAACAGCATCACAGCCGCTATAGCTTCTATAGAAGCTGATCGCCCTAAGGGATTAAAAGTATGCAACATATTTGTCTTCTTCCTTGTTGCCTAAAGCAGTGGTTCAATCTCCAAAGAGTGAAAGATGGAGTGGATGTGATTGATTAAACAGGCTGTTCATGTCCTTTGTATTAGTAAAGAAAAGACACGTCTGGGAGTTGTTGAATTGAAGAAATCCAGTAGGCAAATACAACAATAAGTATAAATAGGTGTGCTTTTTTTTGCTGAAAGAAACTGGTGTGGTGTTTTTCTATGCTGCTGATGAAGCCTGGTAATTACAGTGGATTGTCATTTTCATTTCACTTCATTTAGCCTTCACTTTGTTAAAGTTAGCAGATTTCTTGTTTTGTTTTGCTCAAACCAATCTGTAGCTACTTTAGATACCTATTTCAATCGTTAAACAAACAGGAGATGTTGGCAGAATTGCAAGAGTTCCGACAAGTCTAATGAAGAGTATTGCAAAACGCACTGATTTCACATTATCCTGATTTTATACCTTGTATAAATGGGCAACACACTGAAAACTGACACTGTTCAAGTCATTCCACTAACCAGGATCATAATATGATGAAACTGCCCCGAGCCTACTCTCTGAGTGTACCCATGCCCACTCACATCCTCCTAAACATCTGGCTTAAAGTTGCAAAGAAACCTTAACAGTAATGAGGATCGATGTCGGTGCTAAAAGTATTGGCAGTCCAGGCCAGGAGCTGCTCTCTGTGCATCTTTATTAGTCTGCAGAAAGAGTGGCTGGTCTCTAGCCTGCCAGCTCTAATAGGAGTGCATTGATCAGAAGGTCAGGCCGGGCTGGATCCAGCCCTTTAATTGCCCGTGTCACTCCTCGCTCTAATTCCAACAATTGTCAGTCGTCTCCCAGGTAAACCAAGGCCACCGTCACACGTGGCAGTTCACACCGAGGTAAAGGTAAGGCCGGGACGGAATAAAGATCGAGCAGTAGGCAGTCATTCTTAAAGGTCCCATGTCATGGCCATTTCTACTGATCATAATTCCATTGTTGAGGAATACATGTATATTGTGCAATTTTCCAAACTCACATTGGTTTCTCATACAAAAAGAAAACACGGCACAGATATGTGTATTTTTGCTTTAAAAAGACATTATAGCAAAATATAGAAGCCATAATTCCACCATGTTTCTGTGTTTTATTGATGCTTCCAAGGCATTTGATCGACTGAATCATTACAAATTATTTGACAAAATGTGCCAGAGAGGGGTACCCAAGTACATAATAAGGATCTTAGCCTTTTGGTATGCACATCAGACTATGCAGGTGAAGTGGGGCAATACTGTGTGAACATTTTTATGTTGGTAATGGGGTCAAGCAAGGTGGGATTTTATCTCCTTTGTTGTTTAATATGTACATGGATGATCTGTCGAGGAAAGTGAACTTGTGTAAAACTGGCTGTGTCATCGGAGCTACTGTTGTCAACCACCTTATGTACGCAGATGATTTAATCGTCTTCTCCCCGTGCAGTGCAGGCTTACAACAGCTTCTGAGGACTTGTTCCCAGTATGGCATTGATTTTAATATTAAGTATAACGCCAAGAAGAGTAGCATCATGATTGTGAGAAGTAAAGAGGATAAAAAGGCTGTATTTCCTAATTTTATTCTCAGTAGCAACATTCTTCTTGTGTGCAGTGAGATGAAGTACCTTGGTCATTATATTTCTGATGATCTCACAGATGACAAAGACATCCATAGACAACGCTGCAAACTGTATGCCCAGGCAAACATATTAATGCGGACATTTCACAAGTGCTCTGTAGATGTCAAGGTGTCACTTTTTAAAGCTGTCTGTACACCATTGTACACGGCTCACCTGTGGAGTAACTACAAGGCTAGAAGCATGCAAAAATTAAAAGTTGCATACAACGATGCTTTACGGTTGCTGCTGAGGGTACCACGATGTCACAGTGCCAGCCAGCTGTTTGTTAACTTGGGGGTACCTACTTGTCAAGCACTTTTAAGAAAGTGAATGTACAGATTCATGTGTCGCCTGGAAGACTCGGACAATAATGTTATCTCGATTTTAATTAACCCTGTGAAGAGTTCTACCCGGTTCTCTTCCATGATTTGGAGACATTGGCGCAACAGCCTCTACAGGCGGTGAGCATGTGTTTGCTCGCTGTGATTGGACTGATTTTATGTTTTTATCTGTTTGTTTTTATCTGTTTTGTGTTTGGCTTTTTATCTTATTTATTGATGAGTGTTTTGTCTTTTTGTGATATGGACCTTGAGTCTGAAATAAAGATTGTAAATACAGCATCTCTGTATGGTATGTGTATTCACTCTCTGTCCTAAACGGCTTGTTGGAGCTCCTGCCCCCCCCCTCCCTGTGAGCCCAGTAGCCGCCTGCGAGACAGCGAGACACAGCGAAACCCAGCCTGAAACACACACACACTCGCAGCCTGGCTGGGAGTTTGTGTGTGTGCCCAGGCTGAGTTCCGCGGTGTCTCGCTGTCTCGCCGACCCCATACCAGTGAGTCAGCTCACAGTGTCTCGCTCCTGGCAGCAGCCAGCCTCGCATCGTCCCGCCGAGTGTGTGTGCTCCGCGGATTGGTCCATTTCGACCAATCTGCAGAGCCGTTACGTTACGTCACTATACCCGAAGTACGTCACTATACCCAAGAAGTAAACAATGGAAAAAGAGGAATCTCCAACGAGGCGTTCTGGGGCAGCATAGACAGGTATTTTCTGTGTTAGAGTTTTATTCGCTACAGGGTGTACTTTGAGGGTGTGTGATAAAAAGCTACATAACACACAAGGGGACGGGTACTAATAACCAGAAAAGCATGACATGGGACCTTTAACATTAAAGTGAATTATGCATCTTGTTCAATTTCATTTGTTGGGGGAAAAGACACATTGAGCAAATTAGGAACACCAATTCATTCGCTAATGGTTGTATTTTCCTTCTGAATTCCTAAAATTTGAATTTCGCTTTATTATTTGCAGTTAATATGGATGTAGGTGGTGATTCCAAAGACAACTTCCACATTTTGGACAATAAATCAACCAAACCACAATGTTCCTCAACTTAATACACATTTCTTACAGCCCTTTATGCATCCTCGTTCACCACATCGCTAAGCAGTTTCACCTAATGGCAACTGTCTGAATCCCACTTATAGACACTTCAGTAACATTAAGCTACTTAGTCTGCCCGTTAACATTAGCTATTGAACCTTGCATTTGCAAAGATGATATAAAACAGACTTCATATTAAAGCAGCAGTTGAATGCAATTTACTGCCTCTTCAAAATGTTGGAGAATGCATATTTCCTTAATATCATTCAAACGTTTATCTCTACAGAGTGCATTAAGCAGTGAGCAGAAGACTGTGACAGAGAAAAGGTCCGAAAGCCAGAGGAGACAAGGGGCAGATAAGAATTTGCCAAAAGGGATAGTATATCAAACAAAACAAACCTTTAGGATAAGCCTCCACTAAAAATATGTTTGCCTTCGTCTTACAGAGTTTTAAGTAATAAAAACTCACTTTGAAAAGCTGAAAGAAAGATGGACATTTTCTTTAAATGAGAGCTAATAGCACCCAGCCTCCATGTATGATGCCAGCAGGGTAGATAAACGCAATCCTTCATTAGGTCTAATTACTGTACTGGAAGATGACTACACGCTTGCCCACCCCTCCCCTTTAACCTTGGGAATTAGTTTTTTTAACCTGCTTGTACTGATACCAAAATAAAATACTTACACAGGCAACAGCTCTTACTTTAATAACTCAAATGTACTCAGAGAGTCCCCCTGTGTATTAGGAGGTTTTAGTATAACACTTTAATTAAAATATCTGTGAAGATCTGGTGATTTATTTCATACACTTATTCCTTGGAGACGTAAAGTTTTCACTCAGTTACCAGATGGAACAAAAATATCTTTCTTGGTTTTAAAGGTCTGTCCATCTCTGATTCCAGCACCACGGGGCTCTGAGGGAGGAAAAGCAGTCAAATCCTTTCACACATTAGACCAGATGTCGGGCTGCTTCAGACATAGAGCTCTGTCAGAGTCGTATCCTGGCTTTAGTGCTGGACTTCTTTCAAAATTCTTGGCAGCTAATCAGCCGCTATCTTTCCTCAGAAAATCCCTGTGACAGCGCCGTGGCTATCTTTACAAAACCTACCAGGTGAGATAGTTGAACATTCATTCAAAGCTTTAGAGTTTGGTAGGCTCGAGAGGAATCACATAAACCAATCCACTGTGCGGCATATGTCTGGCTGGAAGCCTGCCACATAACACAGGTAAATAAAAAGGCCTTGATTTGCTTCATGTGTTGCTCCGTCTGAATCCTAAACATAAAAGCCCATTCAGATAAAATGCGGAAAAGACATATGCCAACTAATCAAACCTGGGACCCAAGGGATCCAACGCATCTAGTTTGGGTTCCCATTAGCTTGAAATATGTAGATGTCATTCAGACAGGACATGATAACCAAGGGTAAAGTATGCAATGATGTGACCACTTTTTGCTATAATCAAAGTCCTCACAGCTCATCACCACAACTGAAGATTTGGTTCAATCACCATCATCAGCACCGCCTGATTAAAAGTGTGGCTCTCATCTTTCTGAAAAATAAGGCTTCTGTGAGAATAACTTTTCTATCCCAAAGGCTTTGGGGACGGAGGTCATCCTCAGATGATCAGGTAATCAGTGCAAAGCAGTTGTTCAGCTCATGAATTTGAAAAGTAGTGCATGTTTGGTGTGCAATTGCATTTTTTTGGCGCATTAAAATGAACACACATCCCCCATCTACTTGTCAATGTCACCGCAGCCTACAGACTTACCGGGGTATGAAATTAATTGACTTCACACCTTGCAGAGACTTCACATAAGATCAACGTCCATTGAGATCTGATGAGGAGATTAACCCCAAAGCTGAAAGCTACATCGCCTAAACGACTGACCACAGGGAGTGATAAAGGATATTGCACTGAGGTGGTTGGACTAATTCCATCAGCAATTCAGTGTGCCTGAGGACAGAATAGGCTGTGTATAGAAGGTGAATGTTGAACCTGTTATGGCTATGCCTGGAAAATAAAACCAATGCACTTAGGTTTTTCCTGGGTGTATACAAGGTCATTGAGAAAATTCCATTAATCTCTCATGTTACATACGTGGAACCGCAGGAAATCCCACGTGGCTCTTGGAGTATGAGCA
Source organism: Pseudochaenichthys georgianus (assembly GCF_902827115.2). NCBI lineage: Eukaryota > Metazoa > Chordata > Actinopteri > Perciformes > Channichthyidae > Pseudochaenichthys > Pseudochaenichthys georgianus. The sequence goes on from NC_047503.1 coordinate 47,065,124, forward strand.
ATCCACTGCTCTATTTTTTAAGCCTCCAGGGAACTGTACAGCATCTGCTCCCATACTGTCATTTAAGCTAGTTTATTTTTATACCGGAAAGGTAGGTGATGTTTAAACTTGAGAAATAGATTTATTTTTAACAGCCTTTTGATTGAAGTGGAACAGGAGGAAACATAAGACATCTTCTACGAGGGAGGTGGCTATAATTAAGTTACTATGCCAACTCAAATATCAACTTTGCCCTCGTCTTTACCTCTGCAGCACATGAACTGGTAATAAAGAAATATTCTGATCGAGAGTAAGCTTGGAGTAATACTGGAGCAGAAAAAACATTCATTAAAAAAAATCCAAACTCTCCCTTGCTGACATTACTGTACCTTTCATTGCCATACGTAACAATAATAACATACAATTCTACTTTTTGATAAGTCCTTTACCCGTATATAGAACTGGGAGCTAAACAATGTATGTTGTACCCCAATCATTCCACATTAGGTAAAAACATGTATTTTTAAATATAACAAATGTAGGGCTGTCAAGTTAACGCGTTAATAACGCGGTAACGCAAAAAAAAATTAACGCCACTAATTATTTTAACGCGATTAATGCATGTGTATTTTTTTTCCTTGGCCGCCACGTAGTTTCAGAGCGCATCGAGTTTATAATACCATCTACAAGCTGATGCTGACAGCCCCGCTCCTGCCGCCCGCTTGCAGCAGACCACACTTCCACGCTCACCGGCAGGCACCGACTGGCCATCGGGAGGACCGGGAGGGTGTGTGGATGTGTGGCTCGAGCGAGCGAGAGAGAAAGAGACCTTACGTGCATTGTTGTTGTTAGCATCTGGTGCTAGCTAGCTGCGCTAACGGATATAAGGAGCTGTTTAAATGAAAACAGAGGAGCGACATTTCGCCACAACTGCGCCGAGCACTTGACTTTATGCAGGAAGCCAGACAGCGGGACATTGTACGAGAAGTCAGCACACTCAGCACACATGATTGCAGCGTCCAGGCAGCTCCCGTTCGAGCATATGCCTTGAGTTGCACATAGCTCCAACGATAAACAAACACACACACACACACACACACACACACACACACACACACACACACACACACACACACACACACACACACACACACACACACACACACACACACACACACACACACACACACACACACACACACACACACACACACACACACACACACACACACACACACACACACACACACACACACACACACACACACACACACACACACACACACACACACACACACACACACACTTTGTATTGTATTATTGTATGAGAGAGGTTCCAGGTTGAATTGAGGCTAATATTTGTAATGTTCAGAGGTTGTTGTGTTTAATATTCATGAGAATATTTGTCATTGTTCAAATGATAATAAACATTTGCATAAAGCATATTTGTCTACTCATATGTTGATAAGAGTATTAAAAACTTGAAAAATATTCCTCTAAGGAACATTTAGAACAGATCAAAAATGTGCGATTAATTTGCGATTAACTATGGACACTCATGCGATTAATCGCGATTAAATATTTTAATCGACTGACAGCCCTAAAAAAATTACAGCCCAAGACAAAATATAAAATATTATTGGAATCAGTTAAAAGGTACGCTGAACCGCTAATAGATTCATGCAAATTCCAGCTATCGAACAGCCTCCTTAAGGCTAAGTGTGCACTATGCATCGCTTAAGTTAGAAACATCCAGTTGACCTCATCATTAAATGTGATGTGGTTCATGTGAACATTAAATGGCTCAATCATAAAATTGATTTTGGTATTTACTCTTTGTCCTACTCCATTCACTCAATGCATTGTTTTATGATGGGTATGGCATGCACTATTATTGCAGAGCCAGACCTATCTCCACACTTTATTTTTGCACTGTGCAAGCGCTAAAGAAAAGTCGTGCTGAAGCCATCTTAATTCTGCACAAAACAAAAGGTATAAAAAAAAAAACGCTCCATTGTTTGTATTTCTTTAGAACAGACACAATCGTCTTGGGCGGTGCTAAGCGAAGGATGCAGCAACGACGCCTTTGGAAAATCGGTAGCAGAGATAGCGGGAAGGGGGGAGAATTCCTTCTGAAAAAGGCTGTATGCGCAGTCGACATCCTGTGAGTCAGACCAGTATGCACTGTGCACAAACCCAAAATACACACAAGCTTATTGATTCGCTCAGATGGCACCCTCCATCCGCCTGCCTCCTCTTATCCAGCTCCCAACTTCCCTTGAGGGTCAATAAAACATCTCATAATGAGAAATGTCACCTTTCCTCACCCAGAGTTGGACAAAAACAATTTGGTTCAGAACATGGGGAGCGCTCTCAACATGGCGCCGTCCACCAAGCTAAGTTTAGCATAATAGCCTCGGGCAGAAAAGTCAGACAGATTTAGAAGATGAAATCAAAATAGTTCTTGGGAACTATTTTACAAGACAGGACAAACAGCACAGACTCTGCTTAAATATAATACTAACAAACAAACAGCAACGAAGCAAGAACCACTATGTTTATTAATGAGCAAAATGTCAGCGTCGGGCTGTAATATTATATACATTTCATTTAATGATGGGATTAATGGGAGCAAATGATGTTCAGGCAGTGTTTAAATAAAATGCAATTACATCAGGATGAGAACCACATATATATGAAGAGCTACTTCAAAATAAAGCCTAATTATTTTTGCACTTTCAAGTTTTTGGATTAACTTTAAAACCATAATTAGTGCAGGAAACAACAGCTGATGTGTGCCAGCTGATTACTATGTTGCATTAATTAGGCTGATGATGTCACAGGCCTGTTTACCAAAGTAAATACTACAACATCCAATTTCTTAATGAAGCAGTGTGTCATCAACAGAGTCAAACAACTTTTGAACTTTGGAATAAAAGCTTCAAAGACATTTCATTGTGTACATGAAGTTATGAACAGTGGGCGTTGAGTTGTCGATGTCTTAAGGCATGTGACATATTTCTAATTAATAACATTTAGTAATTACACATATGGTTTTCAACAGCTGTAGTGTCCTGCTCTAATTGTTATTTTGAAGTCAAACCAAAGGCTTGAAACTCAAACAATGCCTCCGAGTAAATCTGCGCTTTTATGTAGGGTTATCCTGATTTATTTTTGTAACCCTACTCTATGTAAGAAGTGAACAACAATGGCACAATTGTATAGTGTGCTTAGAGCATACTGTAAATACAACAGTACATTATTATTATTTATATTCAGGCCCACTGAAATTGGTAGATTTTATAATTGCTTGTCTTGTAATATTCTGTTTATTATCACATAGAACACAGAAAAAACAGCAAGTTGAAAGTCAAAAAACACAATGAATTAATTGAATGTCAAAATGGTAAGCGACTCCATTTTCCGTTAATGAACTACATTCATTGACTCAGCTCTGAAAACAATCCATTTTAGAAAATTATATGTTTGACAGCATAATAACTAAACAATTAACTAAAAATAACCGCTATCAAAGCGTTCCATTAATGGTTTCCTCCACTACTTTGAATTGTCTGTGAATAACACAGGGTCTAGACAGGATTCTGACAGCCTCACCTCCAGCATGCAAAATATTGGAGTTCAATTTGAGTTTTTTACAAAAACAGCACCCTCGACTTGTGGTTCACCAGAAACATGTCTGAATAGATTGTGATTGAATTGAGCTATGTAAACCCATTGTTTGCTTTTGATGAAAAAGGCCTATATAGCATTATAGATCTAGTCTAAGTGCATGTAAGCCTGCCTGTTTGCTTCATTAATATTCCTGAACAGGCTTCCAGCTACACACTGCACACTGATTAGCAAGGACATGACACACACGTTACTGTATATGTGGGCTCTGAAAAGCACTCGCAATTTCAAGCAATACAAATATTGACCATATGGTTGAAAGTGGGTGTGCTGTTATGGTAATGCATTTTAATAAACTGGATGAAGACTGCAGAAGGAAAACACATAACAGAGACGGGTCATGAAGAGGAAGGGTTATTTTACATACACCATCAATAACTCAGCTGCTTGGCCCTTAGGGGCATACATGTGGACTGTCCATCACAGTATTAATGAGATAATGACTGCTGAATATGCGCATCCGTGTATATTGAACAACCAACCTTATCCTTATATTAACCTTATATTATAGTGAACAACCAACCTTATCCAGCCTTACTCATAACTAAAATTATTGTTGCTTAATAGAGTGTTTGCTGATTAAAATACAGAGCTGTCCGTGCTTGTGAAAGGATGCTGGAATTACAAAACACCTACATGAGATGAGTTAGGGCTTTTTCAGCACAGAGCACTCGCCACCATTGTTAATCTCTATGTAAGCACAAGATCACAATGTAACACATTATTAACTAAGCTAAATTCATGGGTTAGGGTTAGGGTTAGGTGATTGTGAAGCTTGGTTCTGTTACGGAAGGGCTACTTAGCCAACATCGAAATATAAATGAATCTCAAATGCTGTGCAGACAAATGTACTTTTGATAGATGATGAGTTGAAGACTTGAAGGGTATTCTGGTCACGGTGTATATGCTACTTATGTTCTATAGAATAAGCAATTATCATCATAAATCTTTCGATAACATTTAGATAGATAGATTTATGATTCGAAAATGATAAAAGCAGGGAGATTATCCGACTGAACAAAACGTGATCCGTCTCTTAAGTGTGTGTCAACCACAGACCTTATATCAAGCTATTTTCCAAAATCCTATGGAGAGATTGCATTGCTTTTCTGTCGAAGGAACCCATGCGCAGCTTACTTCCGGGTTTTAGGACGCGTCACTGTGGCACTCTATAGGCCTAGGTGACAATGATAAAGGAAGCCATCATTAGTCACATGACGGGGTTGCAAGGTAAGCTGTCAGTATTCTGTATAATTGGTTATGGATGATAATAATAATTAGGAATATAAACAAATGTTAGAAGCCTAGAAGGTTATGTGAAGGGTTGACAGATTGCTTATGGTCTTGTTTTTGGATAGGTATTTAGGTTGATATGGTTCAGGTATTTTTACAGGTGGACTGATCTCTCTTTTAGCTCCATTTATAAATTCAGATGCCTTAATTAAAAAGAACCCATCAATTACCTGCTGGTATTGAGTCATAAATAAAACAATATTTTTCACGAGTGAATCCATGTAATAAGCAACACTGACTGAATTATTTAATTGTGATGATTTTCTACTTCTTATGTCCAACTGACTATTTCGTTTTGAGGTGTTTGGCAGAAGAGAAAAAACCTAGCTTTGGGAAACTTGGAATGGCCATTCTCACAACGTTTCTAATAATTAATAGACCATATGATTAATCAATTAATAAAGAAATTAACCATACATCTACGTGTCGGGTTGATACATTTTGCTTGTTGTTCATACAGTGGGATGCTCATACTCTTACAATCTTTATTGTTCTAATTATTCTTTATGTTTCCTACATGTTATCTCCCACCATTGTCCCAAGCTGATCAGACTTTAACATCCAACAGAACACATCGACATCATAACATGTACAAATAGGTCTCCCACTCACACATGTCGAATGCCCTCAGCTCTCACTGCTGTGGGTCCATATGTCTCTGTCCTGTGCCTCCAATCAGTCAAGAACAAATCCATGCACGAAGCACTAGATCAGGTGACTCTGGCATGGGTGCAGTTCTTATTTGTGCAAAGCAAGGTCAGGAACCATAGGATGCTGGATCAATCAGACAGATTAATGAAGCACAACCTGCTGACATGAGGAATATTGACACCCCCAATACATCTAGGTCCTGCAGTCCTCACCACTGCCTAAATAAATCTGGCCATAAAAAAGGGCAGGGCTAACTACTGAGCCTAATCCTTTACATGACAAACTGAATGCAAGAAGAGCCCAACTATAATGGAAAGGGGCTCCTACGAAATACTAAACTCCGAAATGTCCCACAATTAAATATCGTGTTGGGAGTTGATGCCGCTTTATTTTAATATACGCTTCCAAGTATTTTACAATAATGTATTACGTGACACAAGGCTAATAGACCTTTTCCACAGAATCTCATAATATATATATATTAGTGGTGCACGATAATTATCGGCCCGATAATAGGAATTATGACGTCATCCCGATAAACCCGATAAAAGTATTAATAGCCCCGATAATATACAATATATTTTTTGGGTAAAAAAAAGAAAAAAATACTGCGGTGTGGGTGGATTGGGATGAGGGGCGCTTGTTTTTCACTCGGCTCCTCCCGTTTTGCCAGTACTGTGGTATAGTGGTTTAGGAAGAGGGGAGTTTTTCACAAATCCAGCGCTCCCTAACTCATGCCTGGCTGTGATGTAAATGGTGTGCGGTCGTGAAGCCAGGACAGTAAACAAACATGTCGTTGGCAGTATGGGACTATTTCAAAGTTAGATAGTTCGCTTGCTATTTGTATTAACAAATGCAATGCAGAAGTTCCACGAGGAGGGAAAAAGGCAACGAGCTATAATACTTTCAACCTGATTAGTCACCTGAAACATCGTCATGGCTACGATGGTGTGTTAAAAGCGTACGAAGACGCCTGCGCTGCTAAACTAGCGGCGAATCCAAAGCCAGCTGCAAAGGCACCGGGGCTTTTACCTATCGACGGGGCTTTTGAAAAAGGCAATACTCAAAAAAATACTCAATTATATGTATTTGGGAGAATGAATATGGTCACTTTGAAGAGTCAAAACTGTTCTTGGCTTTGTTTTGTTCATAGTAGTAATGCTCATGTCATTTGCTCAATACTAGTCTTTTTTTTACCACCAGGTGTGCAAAAACTACAGGTACATTTAATATATATATATATTATATTATTATCGGTTATCGGTACCGGTATCGGTCTTGAGAAGCAGTTATCGGTATCGGTTTCAAAAAACCAATATCGTGCATCCCTAATATATAGGGCTGTCAAACGATTACAAATTGTAATCAGATTAATCACAGCTTAAAAATGTATTAATCATGATTAATCACCATTCGAACTATGTCCAAAATATGCCATTTCTTTATGTACAGTGGGGCAAAAAAGTATTTAGTAGTTTTCATCCTAGGTATACCTCAACTATGAGAGACAAAATGAGAAAAAAAAAAAATCCAGAAAATCACATTTTATATAAATAAAGAATTTATTTGCAAATTATGGTGGAAAATAAGTATTTGGTCAATAACAAAGGTTCATCTCAATACTTTGTTATATACCCTTTGTTGGCAATGACAGAGGTCAAACGTTTTCTGTAAGTCTTCATAAGGTTTTCACACACTGTTGCTGGTATTTTGGCCCATTCCTCCATGCAGATCTCCTCTAGAGCAGTGATGTTTTGGGGCTGTCGCTGGGCAACACGGACTTTCAACTCCCTCCAAAGATTTTCTATGGGGTTGAGATCTGGAGACTGGCTAGGCCACTCCAGGACCTTGAAATGCTTCTTACGAAGCCACTCCTTCATTGCCCGGGCGGTGTGTTTGGGATCATTGTCATGCTGAAAGACCCAGCCACGTTTCATCTTCAATGCCCTTGCTGATGGAAGGAGGTTGTCACTCAAAATCTCACGATACATGGCCCCATTCATTCTTTCCTTTACACGGATCGTCCTGGTCCCTTTGCAGAAAAACAGCCCCAAAGCATGATGTTTCCACCCCCATGTTTCACAGTAGGTATGGTGTTCTTTGGATGCACCTCAGCATTCTTTCTCCTCAAAACACGTCTAGTTGAGTTTTTACCAAAAAGTTCTATTTTGGTTTCATCTGACCATATGACATTCTCCCAATCCTCTTCTGGATCATCTAAATGCTCTCTAGCAAACTTTAGACGGGCCTGGACATTAGGGTTGTGCAATTTAATCGATCTTGCGATATATATCGATATTTAGTTTTCCGAGAAAGTATCGATATTTCAGTCGCGGGTATCGATACATTAAGTCTGATAACTGTGTTCGTTATTCTCGCGTCCAGGAGAGAAGCTTTAAAAAGGAGACTAATTGAGTCTCTGAGAATGTTCAAATGTATACTTTAATTAATAAAAAGCGCGGTAATGTTACAAGCAGAAGATGGTTCAGTCAGAAAAACAGCTGTGTTCTGGCTCTCGTGAGCGAAGGGAAGAGAGCAAGCTCCACCTTTCCAGCTGTTAAATATCCTCTGCTGAATCCTCCCTGTGGGCGGGTTGGCGCTGCTGGGGATCGGCCCTCCACGTCTCCAATGTTCGTTGTTGCGCATTACAGAGGATTCAGACATTGCACATTAAATATATAACTAAACACGCCTTTTCTCCTCCTTATCTCTTTCATGACTTTTCATTTAATACATTTTAAACGCTGTAATCAATACTCCAAAAATACCTCACGGCTGGTATCATTTCCGGTAGTTCCGAATGTTGTCTCATGCTACCCACGTCTGTAAACAAACGTATTCAAATAAACTGTACCTTCATTTAATATTCAGCAATAATAATATCTCGACGTCTATAGTTGTAGTGTTGAAATCAGTAGGTTTCGGTGTGCAACACTCCGTGTCATATCGCTACTAAATTCACCTCTATAGGAAATTGTATATTAGCCACATGCTAAATGCTAACCGGAGATGAAGGATTTTCAGAATAAAAGCTCAACAACTTCTGTTTTTTCAGTATAAAACAGCATTTAAACTGACGGTATGTTTATGGTACTGTATGCCATCAAAACATTGATTTTAATTTCTAACAAGTCCCATTCAAATCCCCCGTGTTCCGCCACCTGCTGAACCTTTTAATTCTCCATTGTCCGTTGTGAAACTGCACTTTACAGCTACAGTTTGCACTGTTTCAATAAATGAAACAAATTTTCTCACCACATCTTTTGATTCATTTTGTCCAGCATTTGCAAGCTGTAGACTCTCTGTCAGAGCCATATATTTTATAATGGATGCTTTCAGTTTTCAGTTGAATTAATTCAATCCAAGTCAATGGAACACTCACAAGATGTCACCAAAATCCCACTGTCCCTTTAAAATCTTTCAGAAAATGATATAAGTGTATCGAATCGTATCGAATCGTTGGCTGAATATCGTGATATATATCGTATCGTTGGCTGAATATCGTGTATCGTATCGTATCATGAGATTAGTGTATCGCCACAGCCCTACTGGACATGTACTGGCTTAAGCAGGGGACACGTCTGGCACTGCAGGATTTGAGTCCCTGGCGGCGTAGTGTGTTACTGATGGTAGCCTTTGTTACTTTGGTCCCAGCTCTCTGCAGGTCATTGACTAGGTCCCCCCGTGTGGTTCTGGGATTTTTGCTCACCGTTCTTGTGATCATTTTTACCCCACGGGGTGAGATCTTGCATGGAGCCCCAGATCGAGGGAGATTATCAGTGGTCTTGTATGTCTGACATTTTCTAATAATTGCTCCCACAGTTGATTTCTTCATACCAAGCTGCTTACTGTTGCAGATGCAGTCTTCCCAGCCTGGTGCAGGTCTACAATTTTGTTTCTGGTGTCCTTTGACAGCTCTTTGGTCTTGGCCATAGTGGAGTTTGGAGTGTGACTGTTTGAGATTGTGGACAAGTGTCTTTTATACTGATAACGAGTTCAAACAAGTGCCATTAATACAGTTAACAAGTGGAGGACAGAGGAGGCTCTTAAAGAAGAAGTTACAGGTCTGTGAGAGCCAGAAATCTTGTTTGTTTGTAGGTGACCATATACTTATTTTACCGAGGAATCTACCAATTAATTCATTAAAAATCCTACAATGTGATTTCCTGGATTCTTTCCCCCCATTCTGTCTCTCATAGTTGAAGTGTACCTAGGATGAAAATTACAGGCCTCTCATCTTTTTAAGTGGGAGAACTTGCACAATTGGTGGCTGACTAACTACTTTTTTGCCCCACTGTATATTGTTGTGGGAATGGAAAGATAAATGAAAGAAGGCGGATATATCCATTTAACATACAGTATGTATCTATGTTTATTATAACATTGTTCTATCAATCATCAAACCGTGGGGTCTTATTTATTAGTTGTATCGATGTATATAGAGATGTACTACCGCAAAAGTATTCTCCGTCGGGACTTCCTGCAACAACACCACGCCGTTATCTTGATTCTGATTGGCCAGAAGAGAAGACGATCACTACGTGACAAAAGTTTTCAAAACCGTTTCTAGTCTTCGGTATTTCCAGACAAGTGGCTACTGAAATCAATCTTACTAACTGCTGTCTGTGCAATTTACTCCGCGCGAGTTGGCAGACTTTATTTTGCTTACTTTAACATCATTTTTGATGGTGGGCCATTTCTTGGTATGGCTGTAGCCTACCCCAGCCATACCCTGGCACTGCCACTGGTGGGATGTATGGGGCAGGCCATTCTGCGCATGCGTTAAATGCGTTAAATGTTTTAAAAATGAATTACCGCTGTTAACGCGATAATTTTGACAGCATTAATATATATATATATATATATATATATATATATATATCAGAGGTCACGTTAACCGAATATATTCCGTCTATGACGGAATTCTTTTGACAATGACGGAAAAATCTGAAAGCAGTCCGTCATTTTGACGGATTAGAACAAACTCAGAACAGCACCAACGTTTCCCCGCAGCAGGGCTCCGGTGTTATGGTCTTATGTCGTTTCCAGACCTAACTATGCCGTACAAATCATTGAAATGTCTGGGAGTTTATGCTTTACTCTGTGGCGCGCTCCCGCGAGGTGCAGTGAGCATGCACAACACGGCATAATACCGGCGCTAATCCCCCCCCCCCCCGTTGACAGTTCACGAGCGTGCTCTTCCGCCCCCCCCCGTCAATTGTGTACAGACCAACGGGTAATAATGGATTTTGACGGAAATGTTACGATCCTGTCCGTCAAAATGACGGGCAGCGAAAAAGTCTAGCGCAACCTCTGATATATATATATATATCAGCAGTACAAAAGAGCTATCAAGGTGTTTGACAGAAAGCCATATTCATACCACCACTGTACTATCCTTGAAAAACATAATTTCTTGAATTTTGACAATTTTAAGTCTTTTAAAAGTATGTGCTTTATTTATAAATGTTTACATGGACTGGCCCCCCCTCCCTCCCTGAGGGGAATTCATCCACAGAAAACACACTGGACGCTGCACTAGGTCGGACACCAGAGGAGACTGTGAGGTCCACCGTAGACGGACCACTTTTGGACAAAATGTCCTTTCCATTAAAGGCAGCTCATTGTGGAATAGCCTCCCAACTGAGATACGGGATTGTCCCACTCTCAATAGCTTCAAAGGTCAACTCAAAGAATGGTTGAGAAACAAACAGACGTGCAATCAGTGCTAGATGCACTCTTTAACACAGGGGTATCTCCTCTTGCACTTTATGTATCTCTTGTATCTTCTCTTGCATTTTATATGTCCTTGCTGCTATATTGTATTACCATATCATAAATACTTGTGTGTGCTGCTCTTACTCTTTTGCATATCATGTATTTGTTTTTGCTATGTTTATAAATGTCATTTTCTTAAATGTTTTATGTGAGGGACTGCGGATGGAAAGTAGCTCAAATGTAAATCCGGCTTATTTACGCTTGAAATATTTATTGTTTTAAGTGTTCATTAATGTGCAATGTCCCTGCCAAATAAACAATTAAATAAATACATTTTCAAACAAGCCAGACCTTTTTTGGTTCCAGCCTCTCCAAACAACAAAACGTGCTTTTTTGACAACAAATAGAATATCTTAAGGTTTTGGACTTTTAAAAGCACAAAACAAGCTATTTGAATCACCTTGTCCTGTGAGAAATGTTCAAAGCCATTTTATACTGATATAGACCTACATATTTTATTAAAATAAAGTTTAAATTAATTGATATTTTATAGACTAAAGATTAATTGGAAAATAACTAGAAGATGAATCGATAAATACATTTTAGCTGCAGCCCTACAGAAGATGTTTGGCAATTGTGGTTGGAAATGACTTACTGTAATTGATAATCAAAATTGTAGTTTGATCATTTTCTGTTAATCATTAAATCCTTTCATTGATTGATCTTTTCGGCATATTGGAGCAAAGGCATTGTATTCTGTTTGAACCGAAGAACGTATGCATAGTTGCATATTTAATTGTGATTCAGCAATAAGCTAGCTCAATTAATCACCCTCTTCCTCATAATAAGTCTCCACAGCATCATAGGAAATACATTAAAAAATGTATCAAACATTGTTTGTAAATTGTCCGACAGCAGTGCAGCAGATACAAATACCTACGCTGTTGCTACTCCTTAAATAAGCGGATTTGCTTAAGCGCTTAAAGCTCCTCAAACGTCATTTTTTTCCCGCCCAGATCCGGGTTGTATTTCTGACAACAGGGACTCAGAGTAAGCTAGAAAAATGGCATCTTCCATTTTTAATCAATAGGAGGATTAACCTTTGCAATCAGCAGCGCCTCTCTTTGCAAAATGTGAAGTCAAGGTTTAGGATTATACCTGTGAAGACATGATTTAGCTCATTATTGGACTTAAATCTTCAGCCCTGAATGACATCCCATATATCACTGGCATTAGGTTACCATTACTGTCAGAAATCCTTCAAATATCTCCGAAGAAAAAGCACCTCATCATGATAAGCCTTTCTGGAAATGAATATATTTTCAGAGGTGTCTTTAGTAATGATCCTCTATATTTTTAGAGCCAAGATTTCCACTTCCGTGCCCTCATCAAAGGCTGGTCATCTTCTGAACATGTAGATAAGTACCCCAATGGTGATTCTTATTATTGCCATCGCTCACACAGCGCTCATAAAACCGTCACAGAGCCACCTTGGCTTCCTCCTTTGTTTAGCAGCACAGAACAATGACTTGACTTCAGATTATTTTCAGCATACTGAGAACAATCGCCTTATTTAACTTTACCACTGATTATCCAAAGTACTTTATGGTAAAGAGTGAAAAAACAAAAAAGCAGAGACAGCCGGGGTCGTGTATTTAAAAAAAAAATGCCAAATATTCTATAATTCCAGTTTCTCATATATATAGAGAACAACAACATTGTCTTATCTCAGCTGGCTGCATTACCTCAGATGACAGTTAGTTGGCCCTGCAAAAGGCCAGACAAAGGCAACATCTCATCCACACTATTTGTGTAGGATTAAAGTTTTAACAATGGTAGTCCGATAAAATATTCCTTTTTAGTTTATCCTTTCAGTGGTCTGGTTTGCCAGTCCTAATTATTGTTATATTACTCTAACGAATTGTATTGTACCTCATATGTCTTATTTGTATTGTATTGGTCAACTGGTTTTTAATAACTTTTGTATTTTTAATTTGTAATATTTGTAAAGTTATACAACTCATTTTGAAACCCTTCTTAATTAATCAAAAAAAGAAATGATTCTTCTCACATGCAACATGAATTTGTCTGTTGTAATTGTGTTGTTCTTTTGTGACTAACATCCATGAAAGCTCATGCATTGTGCAGCACGTAGTTAACTTGGAGTAAAATGTGCTGCACAGTACCTCGCATTGATTTTAAAATAACAAGCCTATATTATTGATTTGCTTTGAAAAGCTAAGGAACAAAAGAGGCAAGAGTAGAACATTCTCCCGCCTGGATGCATCCTAAACATTTTAAATATCTACATTACAGCCATAATGTGGTGCAATCAGCTGTTCTCTGTGCTCACAATGACTTCTTGTTCGCTCCTATGAATCACATACATGTGTTTTGACCATAACATGACTATTCCCCTCTCCACTTTGAACATTTTGACTCTACAAACCTCCTGAACCTGACTAACCATCTGTGGGACTGGTATATGCATCACGGTGAAAGCGAATAATTAGTTTAACGTGTGACTTTTCACTACATAACCATGCGTTTGCTATTCTGTCACACTAACAATTAACGTTACATGTATGTAAACTCAGCAGTCAAATAAGTTAGCTAACTTTAAGATACGCAATGAGACAAAAGACATATCTAGAACCGATTCGTTGTAACATAAAGCTGAGGCTGAGGCTCAAAGAGGCGCTATGTTTGGCAAAAACACATGATATGCTGTGAACTTGTTCCACAGAGTGGCTTAGTGCAGACCTGAGGGAAGCTAATGCTAACTACCGGAAGTTAGCGCCGTAGAAGTGAAAGAGTAAAGCTAATAGGAAGTATAAAAGTACCTAGTTGCAACGTGTGTCTTCTTTCGTACTCGCTGTACGGCTGGAAGTTGTCCTAAAATCCACCCGACCCGAGCAAGTTTCTTTTTTTGCTGTTGTTGTTGAGTGCGTGAGGTATCCAGGAGAGCCTGTTGTTAGCAACGACGTAAACTGTCAAACAATGGCGGAGACAACTACGGCAAGCGGGAGGCCGACACGTGCTGTTTGTTGACGTTTTTTCGCACCCCCCTATGGGCGAAATAGCGAAACATTTAAGATGGTTTCGTTTTGTGCTGCTGTCAAAGTAAGTGAAGTAAGCAGAAGTAAACGCATTAAGCAGAATTAAGTGCAGTAAGCAGAAATAGGGCAGTAGCAGAACATAGCCTTCCATTTTCCACACTAGAGCTTAAACTATGCACAGTAAACTAGCATCCCTGTTTTTGACGTGACCCACAAACGTGTAAGACTATTAGTGTGCTATAAAGTTTTACTCAGCATTGAGGAAATTAAAGTGGATAAATGTGTTTACCAAAAACTGCAGGGATATTTTAAGGACGCTGATTTAGGCTAATGATGGATGGCATGCTTTCAAACATTTGTTAAAGAGATTTTTCTGTCACATGATGCAGGGCTTTGATGGTAACACATTCCAGCAGAGACAAGGAGATTACCTCCACAATATAATAATTGTGCTGATGTCAAAGTAAGTGCACTAAGCAGAAATAGACCGATCAAAAATACTCGGGGTGATTCATAATCAGCGTTTTTATTAGGCAAAACTATGGTAGCCTATGTTTAAGACATGGCCACAACAGTCCTCTATTTCAGGGAATTTAATTAAACTGTCCTAATTCCACATGTTGTAGCTGAATTTCGAGGTTTAATGACATAAAGAGTATTTTGAGACAACACACATATTCAACATTTTGAGCCAGATTATTGTAAAGTATTCTCTACAACAGGGGTGTCAAACTCAAGGCCCGGGGGCCAAATCCGGCCTGTGACTTCATTTTATGTGGCCCCATAAGAGCTTGCAAAGAATATTATATGTTTATTATACGGTTACATGATGATTTACAGAAGCACGTTGCCCATAAACTACATGTCCCACAATGCATCTCAAATTTGACATTTTTCTCAGATTTGGACATTTTTTCCAGAATTTGGCTTTTCCTTTTAAATCATTTTGTGACATTCTCACTGAAGAGACTTGCAATTATTTGCCCCAGACTTCTGCTTTCAGACGTAGTTAATTATGAAGTTATTACCCTATCTGATAATAATCCAATGCAGAGGCAATAATATAATATATAATACATTATTTTTTTATATATATATTTTTCTAGTCTTAAAGTTACAACCCGGCCCTTTGAGTGCAGCCCTAATGCTGATGTGGTCCGCGATTAAATTGAGTTTGACACCCCTGCTCTCTGGGTAATGAAAGCTATGGTCTTTTAGAGATGGACTCGTTAGCTATCTTCTTTGAACAGACATGCAAGTGAAATTATATATGTATATGAATATCGAGCTTTAGGCCTTAGTGCATATATGTACAGGTCAGCCATGTTCACATTCAGGATAGGACTTGATGGATATTTTTTTTTTTTCTCATTTTATTTTACATGAAACATTTTGGTTGGTTTTACTGTATTAATTATACAGAAATTGAGTAGGCAGCTTGTATCTTTCAATTTTAACTGTAGCTGTTTAAAGACCCCGTAGACTCTTTCCTGTTCATCTGCTACATTTCTAAGAATTCGTTATCCTCTTTCTCAGCTGCCATTATTCTTCTGCTTTTCTATAATGAATCCCATTTCAAATTCATATTCAAATTAATATGAGACTATTATGTAGATGGGCTTGAGGACATTTTAAATTGCATGAGTTATTCACTTAAATTCTAAAATAACTTTTTCCAAAGAATTTGAGCAGCCATATGCTTTACACTTCATTAGCATCTGTAAAAGTGACAGTGATGGAACATAACTAAATACAAATCAATCATTGTACTGATGTTACATTTTGATGTACTTTACCTGAGTAATTAAAATTGAAAATCCAAACCCTAAACATCCGGGTTTTGTGACGTACTTATCTGTGCTTCTCATTCTTTATTTTATTCCTTTGGCACCTTGGAGGCTTAGTTTGTCTGCATCCTAATCTTTAGCAGCTAAAATTGCTCCAAGCTGATTCTTGTCACTCCCTCACGACACACTCCTGGGAACATGAAAGTATTAAACACATTTACTTGATTTAATCATTCGAAAGCAGAGAAATAATGGACATAATAATAATAATAATAATAATAATAATGCATTTTATTTATATAGCGCTTTTCACAACTCAAAGACGCTTTACAGTATGAGGGAGGGTAGACAAACAAGGACAGGCAAACAAGTAACTAAAAAATAAAAAGGCAGTCAAGAGGAAGTTGATTGAGAGGGGGGGGGCTTATGGGTAGACAGAGTTGAAAAGATGTATTTTGAGGCGGGACTGAAAGACTGTGAGCGACTCAGAGTCACGGAGACATGTCAATTTTCTTCCCACTTTTTTAACAAATGAGTTCATTTTATGTGTAATTTCACTTTTCTCTCACTTGTATTCCATGCCATCTCCTACTCTATTGCTCATTGTTAGTGTTGGGGTGACTAAGCGCCCTCAGAGATGCTGGGGCATGAACAAAGCCAGTGATATCTAGTGAATTCTCATTACAAGGGGATTATCATATGTGCCAGCATGCATTTCACTCCCACATCATTAAATGTTTTGGACCATTTACAGGCAATTACACCATTGCTAATGCTTATCTTGCGCCCACCCTTCCCCCCGGGCTCATCATGTTATTTTACATGTTTTGACAACTTAGCAGGAATTTATCTTTCGTCACTTGTCTGCATTTCCTTGGACTACCTGGTAATGATTATTTTGATGTCAGAAGACGCCTGTGTGACTAAACATCAAAACTCAATACAGCTCACATGTGCTCCAACTAGAATGTGGAAACTGGTTCAGTGTAAATACTGATCTGAGAGGTCTATTAATGCTTAATGAGCCAATAATATTCCTGAATGAATGCTAATTCCAGTTAACATGTTTCTCCCAGCTAGAAAATGTAACGTTACCTGGTTCACAGCAGGTTGCTTCATTAGGCGCCTCCTGCACAGTTCAGCTGCCAAAGGCTGAAGTTCTATAATGTGGATTTGTTATTATATAGAGCACAATATACAGTTTCTTTAAAATACAGGAGGATTCAGATTAAGTTACCAGTTTTTTCCTGTGATAACTGCGTTTTTGTTTGTATGTTTGTATGCATTTGGTGTGTGGTACTGTTAGTCTCATACAATGAATTTACCCTCTGCCGGTAGGATTAACATACAATTTGGTTGTTAAAAGGTTAAAAAAATGTTGTCCAACTGGTTTACATTGAAGAAGATTTATTTATTAGTTAGCCTATGGGGGAGACCACTTTTCTGTGTTAAACGATGTATATACAACATTCAGACTCAGAAACACAGAAGAAAGTGGGCACTGAATGCACAATGAGATAAACTACAGAATAAATGTATCAATAACAATTTTTAAAATGTCAAGTGACTTGGTACATATGCAAGGAGGCGTGCAAGCTGCAATAGGTATTTATTTAGAGGCTATTAGCTTGGTTATTTTTTCACAGTACATGTGTACTTTAATAACACAAGTACATTATTCAGCTTTATAAAAAAGTACACCGTTTATATTATTTCATGTTGTCTTTTAATAATCTAACATAATCTATACAACGTTCTTTTTTTCAAATTTGAGCTGGAACTATGCACAATAACAGACTCTGTTAATGCAAAACCAAAGTAAAAAACAGGTAGCATCCCTGTTGTTCTAGGAAGTTGATCCGCACACACAAACATGTAAGAATATTATTATGCTAATTTGTTTCCCTCAGCATTGAGGAAATGAAAGTGGATAAATGTGTTTGCCAAAACTGCAGGGATATTTTAAGGACACTGATTTAGGCTAATGATGGACGGCATGCTTTCAAACATTTGTTAAAGAGATTTTTCTGTCCCAGCAGAGACATGAAAAAGAAGATTACCGCCACAATATAAGTTCCTGTTGACCAGAGAAAACATGTCGTTTCTCATCAGCAGTGTATGAGAGCATTCAATATCAGCCCTCCTGCAGGCTCCCAATCTCCTTCCAAGCTGCTGTCTGCGCTCCCTCCATCCACCTGTTCAACATTTTTCATTATATTTCCCACTATTTCCCCATTATGCATCTCAAGTATTTTTTGAAGTGCATAGTGTGTGGAATGATGCAATGCATTCAAGTGTCAAGCCTGCACACATCTCATCATGTCCAGGATGATTCACATATGGAAAGTTTGGTTTCCTAGCAACAGCCAATAAAGGCCGGGTTTGATTGGCTATTGCCTGTGGCCATTATAACTAAAGAGTCAACAGGGCTGCCTCTATGAGCTGATGAGAAAATGTTTGCAAGCAATCAAAGGTGGGTTTAATCACTCTTACCGGCTGGTGATAAAACAGAGAAATAATGGGGATTTTTAACTTGAATGAGAGAAATAGTGCATATAAACCCCTTCTTACAGGACGTTTGATTTTTACATGAGCACACACAGAATGGACCTAATCAGGTATTTGAGCTGGTTGGTGATTGCTGAATTAAATCATCTGACTGTCTTTCACGCTGGAGGGTCACATTCACATATTCTTTGTGTGTTACTGCATCAGATTGTGCCTTGATTAGCAGTGATCAGTGGGAGAATGATTTCATGGAGAAATGTAAGTCCTTTGTTGGATTGATCACACTCTCTATGCTTTATGCCGTGACTCTGAACTAAGAGAAATCCTTCAGACTCTTTCAGCCTGAGCTGCTGAGGGACCTGAATTCATAGTTTACCACTTTAGTTTCCATTTGTATTGTATTTACACATGACACTTAATTTAGGGTGAGACAATAGCTTTTACATGGAAGCGAAAGCCAGCAAGACTAGCAGCGTGCCACAGTGAAACAAAGCATGCATAATTTGTTCAAGCTCTGAGTTGTCTGCAGTTTTCTACCTTGAAGCTCCAATAGGAGAGTTGTCTGAATGTAAAATAACTTTTCCTTTGTTGCCCTACTCATAAAGTATTATTTCTACCGAGAAGACTGTCCCAGGATGTTAAACTGACACTCTCGAGGCTCACCGTGTTTATCCAAATTAAATTATGTTGTTAGACGTGGACATAGAGTACATGCTCAAAAACTTTTGAATTAGTGCTCACTCCCTGAAAGTGGAAATTGAAAAACCATGAAAAAGTTTGGCTAGCCAATTAAATATTGTCTACCTCTCGTCCCTCTGGTATACTCTGGTAAAAAGCCATCACAGACCAGCTGGCTGTGTAAACATGTGCTTTTTGGATTTCACAGTAAACTGAATTTGAGCTCACCAAAAGTTACTTCTCCCTGTCCATCGAAGCTGCCAATACACAGAGTTACCACGTGAGAGTATATACTTTACTTTATAAATGACACTTGTATATTATACTTGTATTTTTTCATTCCATTATTGTATTTACCTTCTAACATATTTTATTCAATATATTATTTTGTAATGAAATTGTTGAATATGTAATCAGCACACCCTTTTTTTGTATGATGATATGTATTTTTATTTTAAGAGGTATAATAAGAGTTTGCCAATTATCTTCTTCCTGTTGTGGATGGTTTGCTTCTACCCTTTCTAACGTACTTATGCTCTAAATACAAGTGGGTATTTATATATATATAAAATAGTTTTAGACTAGTATTTGTTTATCAGAACAACGATTTGCAGCACATATTTGTTTGAAGCACTTCAAAGATAAAACACACTAGAAATGAATCACAGTAAGAAGTGAAGTGCCTTAATAACAGGTGACTTTTCTACCAGGGTTTTAATATACTATCACTGTCTTACTTTCTTTAAGTTCACATATAAATCAGTACTTTTAAGAACAAAAGAAAACAAAAAGCTATGTAAAGACCAAAGCCCGTTTGTTATGCTCTGTTTCTATCAAAGAGAATTATTTAAGACTATAACATGAAAGTTCACACTTGTCTTAGGATTCTTTTCAGATCTTCAACTCTCCACAGACAGACTTAGCTGATTTGACACAGTGGAAGAAGAAGAGCCCTTGTTCAGTTGGGTGATTTGAAACAACAGTAATTGGCCACCCTGGACGAAATGATTTTCAAGTGACCAAACACATTATTAGTATCACTTGTAATTTGGCTTATTGTATAATTAGGTAATTACACAGTATAGAAAAGGCAGATCAACATTTCCCTTTGCTTTTGTGATGTGTGAAGTGCATTCAGCCAAGTAATCCATATAATTAGAGATCAGAAAAGGTTGAACATAATTAGTGACTAATTTGTTTGTGCTAAATATATAAAGTATATACAGATTTAAGGCATATATAACTTTAAATAAACATCAATGTATCATTTAAAAGTTACTAAATAAAAGTGAAGAGGTCTTGTTTAGCTCTTTTATATTCTAAAGAGGGAAAACAGTAGTATTGACACTGCTGGCATGATATTCAAATGCACACATCATGGGCTGCTTCTTATGTGTTCAAGGTAAATGCATAGCCACTATTTTCTTAGCTGATAACAACTCAGAATATAGCTCTTAGTTTGTATTTAAATAGAGAAATGTAAATGTTTGCATATATATTCAATTTGATAAGTGTCACATCTGTTCATGCTAAAACAATGTCGGACACCGTAATCTTCTCTGGTCCCCTCCCCAATCTGATCAATGATGACATCTATAAGCCGCATGTCATAATTTCAGCGCTGGTTGTCTTGGTGGTGCCCAGCAAACAATGTGGGCTTCGTAAATAATTGGACAGCCTTCTGGGGAAAACCTGGTCTGATTAAGAGAGACGGCATTCATCCTACTTTGGAAGGTGCAGATCTCATTTCGGCAAACATTTCAGGGCTTTGTGGACTTAATCCATGACAAACTGGAGTTGAGACCAGGAGGCAGAGTCGCAGTCTTACACGCTTCTCTGCGCTCTCTCCTAGGCAGTCATCCATAGGAATCCCGAACCCAATAAAATACCCAATATTAGCGGTGTGTGTGTCTGCCCAAGGATAATTTAAGGTAAAACCTAATAGAGGTGTCATACATAATAACCTAATAAAAGTAAATGTAACAACTACTACAGTGCAACAAAACAGGAAGATTAAATGTGGTCTCTTAAACATAAGATCTCTAGCATCTAAAACAATATTGGTAAATGATTTAATATCAGATTATAATATTGATATATGCTGTCTCACTGAAACTTGGTTGAGACATGAAGAATATGTCAGCATAAATGAGGCCAGTCCACCCAGCCATATCAACACTCATAATATTGCTCGAGGCACGGGCCGAGGAGGTGGAGTTGCAGCAATCTTTGACTCAAGTTTACTTATCAATACTAAACCAAAATTAAATTATACCTCCTTTGAAAGCCTCGTTTTTAGTCTTACGCATCCGACCTGGAAAACTTTGCAGCCAATCTTATTTGTTACAGTGTATCGTGCACCAGGTCCTTATTCAGAATTCTTATCAGAATTCTCTGAGTTTTTATCAACTTTAATTCTTAAAACAGACAAAGTAATTATCGTAGGTGACTTTAATATTCATGTTGACGATGATAAAAATAGCCTTACTGTTGCATTTAACTCTATATTAGATTCTGTTGGTTTCTGTCAGAGTGTAAATAAACCAACCCACTGCTATAATCACACTCTCGACCTTGTTCTGACTTATGGTATTGAAATTGAGCAACTATTAGTCGAACCGCATAATCCTGCTTTATCCGACCATTTCTTAGTAACTTTTGAAGTACTATTACGAGACTACAAAGCATTAATCAAAAGCTCTTGCAGCAGAAACCTTTCTGTTAGTGCTATAGCCAAATTTAAGGAAGAGATTCCACCAATACTTAACTCGATAGCATGTCTGCATGTAGGGGAGGAAACTTATACAAAATGTACACCACCCCAAATTGATCATGTTGTTGATAGTGCTACAGATGCGCTGCGAATAAAATTAGACTCTGTTGCTCCTTTGAAAAAGAAGAAAATAAAACAACATAGATTAGCTCCATGGCATAATGCTGAAACCCGCAAAATAAAGCAAAAGTCTAGACAACTTGAAAGGATATGGCGTTCCACTAAACTTGAAGAATCTCGTTTAATTTGGCATATTACTCTCAATGAATATAAGAAAGCACTGCGTAAAGCGAGAGCAGCCTACTACTCTTCATTAATAGATGAGAATAAGAATAATGCAAGATTTCTTTTCAGCACTGTAGCCAGGCTGACAGAGAGCCACAGCTCGATTGAGCCTTCTATTCCCATAGCACTCAGTAGTAATGATTTTATGTGCTTTTTTAACGATAAAATTGTTACTCTTAGAAACAAAATTAATGACCTCTTGCCTTTGACCAGTATACAGTAGTGTTATCAACAGCTCCCGGAAACGTAAGTTCTAATATTACACTAGATAGTAAACTAGAATGCTTTTCAGCCATAAACCTTGAACAATTAAATTAAATGATTCTCTCTTCTAAACCATCAACGTGCATGTTAGACCCAATTCCAACTAAGCTGTTGAAGGACGTTTTTCCATTAATTAGCACTTCTTTATTAAATATTATGAATATGTCTTTATTATCAGGCTATGTTCCACAATCATTCAAAGTAGCAGTGATAAAAACGCTTCTTAAAAAGCACAACCTCGATCCAGAGGTTTTAGCCAACTATAGACCTATTTCTAATCTTCCGTTCCTCTCAAAAATTCTTGAGAAAGCGGTCGCAAAACAATTGTGTGATTACTTAAAAAACAATGATTTATTTGAAGATTTTCAGTCTGGCTTTAGAACACATCATAGCACAGAGACAGCTCTGGTTAAAGTCACAAATGACATTCTTATAGCCTCAGACAAGGGACTTGTCTCTATTCTTGTTTTGCTCGATCTCAGTGCTGCATTTGATACTATCGACCATGATATCCTATTGCAAAGACTAGAGCACTTAGTTGGCATACAGGGAACTGCTTTAGGCTGGTTTAGGTCCTATCTATCTGAACACTCTCAGTTTGTACGTGTTAACGATGAATCTTCCACACAAACCAAAGTTAGCCATGGAGTGCCACAGGGCTCAGTGCTCGGACCTATTTTGTTCACATTATATATGCTTCCGTTAGGCAATATTATAAGGAATCATTCTGTAAACTTTTATTGTTATGCGGATGATACTCAACTATATTTATCAATCAAGCCTGATGAAATTAATCATCTAAATAAAATTCAAGACTGCCTTAAGGACTTAAAAACGTGGATGACCTTAAACTTTTTGATGTTAAATACGACCAAAACTGAAGTTATTGTACTTGGCCCGAAGAATCTACGAAACAAATTATCTAAAGATATACTAACTATGGATGGCATTAATTTGGCCTCCAGTGAGACTGTAAGGAATCTTGGTGTTATATTTGATCAGGATTTATCCTTTAACGCCCACATAAAATCAAATTCAAGGACCGCCTACTTCCATCTACGTAACATTGCAAAAATCAGGCATATCTTGCCTCAAAACGATGCAGAGAAACTAGTCCATGCATTTGTTACTTCTAGGCTGGATTATTGTAACTCTTTATTATCAGGGAGTACCAAGAAGTCAGTCAAGTCGCTTCAGCTGATTCAAAATGCTGCAGCTCGTGTACTAACCAGAGTTAGGAAAAGAGACCACATTACTCCTGTTCTGGCTGCCTTACACTGGATAGAACACAGGATAGAATTTAAAATTCTTCTTCTCGCCTACAAAGCCCTTAATGGGCAGGCGCCTGTCACGATTCTCATGTTATGTCACGTTTGTAGTTTTGTCTGTGTTGGTGTTTTTTTTGTCTTTGGGTTTTATTGTGTAAAGTGTTCACCCCCGTTTCCTCCTCGAGTTCCTCCTCTAGTCCCTCCTCTTGTTCCTCCTCTAGTCTCTCCTCTAGTCCCCTCTGGAGTTCCGTCTCTAGTTCCCCTCTCGAGTCACGTCTCAAGTCCCTACCCAATGTCCTGGTCTGTTGGAGGTTCCGCTGGGGGTCCTGCCAACTCCATGTCCTGTCCCGTTGGAGTCCCCGTCGACTACTCCTCTGCCGGGGGTCCTACCAATCGTATGTCTGTCCCGTTGAGGTCCCGCCGTCTACTCTCCTGCCGGGGGTCCTGCCAGCTTCTTGTCCTGTCTCGTTGGAGGTCCCGCCGTCTACTCTCCTGCCGGGGGTCCTGCCAATCCTATGTCCTGTGCCGTTGGAGGCCCCGCCGACTACTCTCCTGCCGAGGGTCCTGCCAACCCTTTGTCCCGTCCCGTTGGAGGTCCCGCCGTCTGCTCTCCTGCCGGGGGTCCTGCCAGCTCCTTGTCCCATCTCGTTGGAGGTCCCAACGACTGCTCTCCAGCCGGGGGTCCTGCCAACCCTTTGTCCTATGCCGTTGGAGGCCCCGCCGACTGCTCTTCTGCCGGGGGTCCTGCCAGCTCCTTGTCCTGTCCCGTTGGAGGTCCCGCCGACTACTCTCCTGCCGGGGTCCTGCCAACTACTCTTCTGCCGGGGGTCCTGCCAACCCTATGTCCTGTGCCGTTGGAGGTCCCGCCGACTGCTCTCCTGCCGGGGGTCCTGCCAATCCTATGTCCTGTTCCTCTGGGGGTCCCGCCGACAACTCTTCTGCCGGGGGTCCTGCCAACCCCTTGTCCTGTTCCGTTGGAGGCCCCACCATCACCTGTCTCACCGGGGGTCCTGCCAACTACTGGTCCTCTTCCGTGGGGGATCCTGCCGAAGCCTGTCCCACTGGCTCCGGTTCCTGTTCGGCCGACACCGGGTCCTGCCCGGCCTCCGGAGCTGTCTGGTCTTCGCCCTCGAGCCCGGCCCCCTGAGAGCCGCGGTCTTCTCCCTCGAGCCCGGCCCCCTGAGTGCCGCGGTCTTCGTCCTCTGGCCCGGCCCCCTGACTCTTCCTGCCGATGCTTTTTCCCTCATGCACGGCCCCCTGAGTTTGCCCGCTGTGGCCTTCGCCCCTTTTTGAACTTTGCCTTGCCCCCAGGCCGTCCACCCGAGACCCCCTCCTTGGTCTCTGCCTTGCCCCCGGGCCTTCCGCCCGAGACCCCGTCCTTGGTCTCTGCCTTGCCCCTGGGCCTTCCGCCCGAAACCCCCTCCTTGGTCTCTGCCTTTCCCCTGGGCCGTCCGCCCGAGACCAGTCCTCCAGACCCCCTCCACCCACCCTTTCTTGGCCCTAGTTATGTGTCCTCCCTCCGGTCCCCCTCCACCCACCCTGCTGGACTTTTTTTTTTTTTTTGGGACGTCTGGGATCCGTCCCTTGAGGGGGGGGTTCTGTCACGATTCTATCACGATTCTCATGTTATGTCACGTTTGTAGTTTTGTCTGTGTTGGTGTTTTTCTTGTCTTTGGGTTTTATTGTGTAAAGTGTTCACCCCCGTTTCCTGCCTGTCTGCTTTCTGTCTGTTTCCCTCCCTGATTACCCGATTGTGTTCACCTGTTGTCATTGTGTTTCTCCTCCCCTGCCCAGCTGTGTCTTGTTCTGTGATTACCCTTCTGTGTATTTAGTCTAGTCTTCCCCTGTGTTCCATGTCGGTTCATTGTTTCCCCTCCATGTTATTCCACGGTCTGTGTTCCTTGTGATGCTTTGGATATTTTGGATTCTGCCTTGTTTTTTGCCACAGCTTTATTATTTAATAAAGCTCGCTTTTCGCTATTCTGCATTTGAGTCCTACCTGCTTCACCCATTTGTAACAGCGCCATCTTACCTTAAATAACTCATTATACCCTACTGTCCTACTAGGGCATTGCGTTCCAAGAATGCAGGGTTGTTGGTTGTTCCTAGAATCTCTAAAAGTACAATGGGAGCCAGAGCCTTTTCTTATCAAGCTCCACATTTGTGGAATCAGCTTCCAGTTTGTGTTCGGGCGGCAGACACCCTATCCGTTTTTAAGAGTGCGCTTAAGACCTTCCTATTTGATAACGCTTATAGTTAGGGCTGATTAGATTCAGCCCCTAGTTTTGCTGATATAGGCTTAGTTTGTCGGGGGACATCTTACTTCTTCCTTCTCTCTGTCTATACCTGTGTACTCTCATGTTCAGATTAACCCAGCTTCCCCAAATTTCTTTCTTTTTGGTGTCTATATATGCCGGGATCCGGAGTCATGGATGATCCTGCGGTCCTGTGTCCTGGATCGCGAGTCGTGGCTGTGGTCCTTCGTCATCGGTCCTGGATGGATATCCTCGTGGATTCATCTTCCTATTATACACACATGCATTTCCAAACATTTGGACTACCTATGTTGCAAATGTATTATCTTTTCAATTTACACACGGCATCTTTTGCACGTCTGTTCGTCCTGGGAGAGGGATCCCTCCTCTGTTGCTCTCCCTGAGGTTTCTCCCATTTTTCCCTTTAAACTGGGTTTTCTTCGGAAGTTTTTCCTTGTACGATGTGAGGGTCAGGACAGAGGGTGTCGTATTGTCATACTGATATTCTGTACACACTGTGAAGACCACTGAGACAAATGTAACATTTGTGATATTGGGCTATATAAATAAACATTGATTGATTGATTGATGGGTTAGATTTAAAGGCTAGAGCAGGGAAGACAATAAAAGGAGGGAATGGTATCATGCAAGATGCAAATGATATAGTCAGCGATAATGTACAATTTGAGATAAGAACACTCTAAAAAGTCCCAGGACATAAATCCAAACAGGTCCTCAAGCAGTGGAACACATTGTTCATAATGTGCTAATGATAAGCATGAGAATATAAGAATCTGAGAGCAGAGAGCTTTCCAAGAGGAACTTTCCCAAATGCCTGGAAGATAAGTCTTTGATGAGGACACCAAAAACGAGAGCTTGCACCCTTATAAAAACACGACAGATCATTACCTACCATATGCAGCCTCCGCATTTATCTGCAAGTGGGCCCATGATGAGGTGAGTTCCACCTACAGCGAGCTGACTTTGAAGTGATTTGTGGTAACTCTGGTTTATTAAGGCCAAAGCTGTTGAAATATTGGATGTCATAGATATCTGAATCCTTTTTTCTCAGGTTTAAATCTCAGTGTTGTATAATAGGGGGTTGGAATAGTGAAACATTGATGGAAATGACAACACATAATTAATTAAAAGTAGAGCATTTGTACGATTCAGGTGGTGAAACCTGAACCTAATACGCATGAGGTGAAAGAAGTATTTAGATCCTTTGCTAACTACCAAAATACAACAATGTAAAGATACTACATTCAAAATCATATACCTTGTAAATATATAACTTTGATCAATAAAATGCACTGAAAGATTCCAAGTAAACTTTCTGCAGAAAATGGCCCCCTTATAGTGATTTATTATCACATATCATATTATCTGTTGTTAATATTAAAGCAGTTGTGTTTTAGAAAGTGGTTTACTGTGATAAATGGAAGAGAAAAGACGAAAATGTTTCTCATCATATTTGAATGACTTATTTGGACTACTGTCTTAATGTCTAACAGCATCGAACAGTTGTGTAAGAATGAGAAGTAGCCTTATATAGACACTGCTTTTTCGCAAAGGATCACAAAACTAAAAGTTTGGTAACCATCGGTTTATTCTATACAAACTTATTTAAAGAAACTTACTAATGTACAGGAGTAGAACTATGAAGCAACTCACCTCAATTTGACTCCTTTATAACAAAAAAAAAACAATAGGTGGGGTTTAGGTCAGGGGTGTCCAAACTTTTTTCCCAGAGGGCCAAATACAGAAAATATACGATGGGCTGGGCCACTCACTAGAGGTGAGGTATATTGCCTCATAAGTTCAGTTGTAAGTTGGAAAAATCAATCCAATGTAGGTAAATTATTCTTGATACTTGAAAATGCTGTTCGAAAAAACTGCCTAAATCACAGCTCTCCATAGGGTTTCATTTATTTTGTTAGCAGCTCATTCTTTAAAACAGAATCTTCAGATTGCTTATGGCGCGTATCCACTGCAGGCCTTGCTCGGCCTCGCTCGGTTTGGTTAGGCCTTATTAGGCCCGGCTCACTTTAATGCTGCGCTTCCATTACAGTTTAGGAACTGGGGTAGTTACTATAGTAACGCAGTGTAGGCGGAGCCGTGACGTCATCTTCAATGAGCGCCCCAGAAAAACAAAACAACACAGCCGTTAGCTCTTAGCACTCAGAGCTCACAGCTCTTCATATCTGTTCAGAAACTAGACAAAAGTACAAAACACAGACTGTCTGTGTCATGGCGAATACAGTCGCTGGTTTATTTATGTCTGTGTAGGCCGTTGTTGTGAGTGTGGACGGTCGGAGCATATATAACGTTAGCTTAGCCAAGCTCCATTTAGAAAACACGCATTTTAAAAGGGTTTTTCGCCTGCCGTCTGTCTGCAGACTTGTCAAAGCATTAATTCATGGTTTTTACTAACCGGTATCAGTATGTTGTTACTTCGGCATCATTTTGAAACATGTATTACAATTAAATTACGGTCAAATATGTTCATCTTGTTGTAGTCGTAGCCCCCTTGCCAGCGATTCTCTCTCTAGTTTAGCATACTCAGCCCGACTCAGCCTGGTTGTTCCTGGCCCTAGAACCACGATTTGATGGGGCCAGAAAAACTGTGAATTAGGACCCGCTAGCCGGTACTAGGCCAGGTGGAAACGCAACCAAAAACGGGCCCCGCACGGCTCGGCACGCTTAAAGCGAGTTACCCGCTGCAGTGGAAACGCGCCATTATAGTAAGAGGAAATATCAAGGGTATATTCAACCCATTCTCACATCTAAACGTGTAATAACTACGTTGGTCCACAACTTGGGACGTAGTATTCTACAAAAACGCCTCTTAAATTGTAAGATCCCTACGTTTTTTTTCACCATTCATTCCAATGGCTGGGCGTCTATGTCACGTGATCTTCAAATTTCTCCCCGCAGAAGGAAAAAAAACATGGCCGACCTTCGTTTTATTCTCGGTGGAAAATGCCTATTTTAAGGTTAGTTTGGCCATTAAAATGCGTTTTGATGTCATTTGATGCGAGAAATATGAGTTGTTATTTCAGATTATGTGTGCAGTGGATGCACATGATCTTTAGTTTGCTAGTTATTACGAAGATTACTTCAGGAAATTGTGTCCATACAACGTTTTCATTGTTACCAAGGTGGTTGCTAGGGATGCTGCTATCGATATTATTTCTGTTATGTTGTGTAACTGTTTAATGGTGTTATCTTTATTGCTACCCCCTTCCCCGTCAATTTATAGTGTTGGTCCACAGCGCAAACGTATTAGTTTAACAAAATCTGCATCTAAAATTGTGGCATATACGCAGTGGCGACTGGTCATTAGGAGCAGGTGGGGCACATATTTATGTATAAAAGACATAAAAAAGTGCATTTTGCATGATAGGTCCCCTTTAAGAAGTACAATGTAAGACAAGCAGAAGTTTATTAGACTAAAGTCATTATACTTTTTGAATTTGCTGAGGGCCGATTTGAAATGGTCCGCGGGCCGCATTTGGCCCCCGGGCCGTAGTTTGGATGCTTGGTTGTGAGATGATTAATGGAAAAGAAAACAAGAACCGATACCAATTTCTTAAAAAAAAAACGTAAAATGGAAATACTCAAACCCACTTTAGCAACTTTCCACCACTGCATACATGTGTTAAATTGAGACAGACAAAATATGTCAAGGATTTATAAAACATTTCACTGTCAACAAAAGCAGAGCCTTTTGTATCTTAGCTCTTATTTATCTTCATTCTGTGTGTGTAAAGATCTGCGGCAGCACCTGATAACTCAACTGACACGCACAACAAAGGTGGTAATTCATCTCAGAGAGTGTAAAATGCCACACTATGCCAAAGCTTCCATAACTCCACACCCATCACACCTCATTGGTAACAGTCAGATAACACTAACCACCGCCCCAGGGCCACATCTGCTCCGTGAGCGAACAAAACAAAAATTCAACCACCTAGGAGATTTGCTTTACAGGATGTTGCGGCATTTGAGCGTTTCCTCTCACAAATAACTAAGAGAAATGTGTTCCATCGTGACAGACAAGACAAATCAGATTGCAGCTTGCTACATCATACTCTCGTTGGATATATTTGTAGAACAATAATATATGTAAACAAATGTTCTGGGGCTGTGCTTTTTTTATAGTATGGCAAT
Source organism: Pseudochaenichthys georgianus (assembly GCF_902827115.2). Lineage (NCBI taxonomy): Eukaryota > Metazoa > Chordata > Actinopteri > Perciformes > Channichthyidae > Pseudochaenichthys > Pseudochaenichthys georgianus. Next base: position 47,095,505 of record NC_047503.1, read on the forward strand.
CTCACCTCACAAATATTGTTCCTCTTTTGTAGCAGTGTGCTCTGTGCTTAACCGTGTCTCCTGGATATTGTGTTCATATTTCGTCACAGCACAAAGGTTTAAAAATAATTGGAAATATGCCCCAATAAAGATTTGATCAGAACATTTGTTGTTGTGTTAGAACTTAGATGTTCTAAGTTTCTGCATTATTTCTGACAATGTTCTTTATCTTTCTCGTACAATTAATGCTCTTTAAGTTATGTTCAGAAACTCAAAGCACTTTAACAAAGGTTAAATGTTCCTAATGGAGTTTTTTCCCAGTAGTAGCACTGTTGATTTTTTTTACGAGTGCAATGTTTTGTTTGTCCACTTTTAAGCGCACGAGAACGTAGGTGAGCGTATGGGTGACACAATACACAATCCTGCCATACTTTCTCATGAATGCACTGAGCCATAGGTGATGGTACCATTCATAACAATGCAGAAATGTGTAAGAAAATGCAGGGCAGAAGACGACCAGCACATTTTTTCATTTAAGAAGAAATGCACTCAACAAGGATAGACACAATGTTGGGGAGAAACACTAAATGTAAAGTTAAAACACTGATCATTTACAAAAAAACTACAAGGCACCTTTTAGAGAAGGATTGTCTTGGCTTGTTACCAAATGTTAGGATTGACTTGAAGCATGATGAAGTAGTTGTTTACTTTGACTACTTTTGATTGAAACACAATCTTTAGTTGGGCTTTTATTTCCTAAACCAATTTACAGGTAGGACATATGTGAACCATTGTCTTATGTACCAAAGTCCTGCGTAATATCTTAGAAGGAATTCACGACATTTTCTTTGTAATTGATAAAAGATGAGACATACTGAAGGCATTTGTGGAACTCTTTGCACCTCTCTAGCGAACAAACCATGACACAGTTTGTTAGCAGAAAATGCAGGTCGTTTAGTTCCCAAAACATGTATCTTTTGTAAGGGCATTGACAACAGGACGTTGAGGTAGTAGGGGTGTCCAAATGTGTCATGTCAGCAGCCTGTGCTTCAGTCTGATAGATCCTGCATATGTGGTTCCTTGACCTTGCATCGCACTATGAGACCTGCATCCCTGTCATCGTCACCCGATCTGTCTTTTTTTGTATTGACAACAAACAAAATGAATATATTCAGAATGTGTGATTTAGCAAATGGTGAGGTGTGTGTTGTTTTCTGTTGGTTTTAAGGGGGAAGGCTTTATAATGTTGGCTCAAACTGCTAAACAATAATGAATAATAATCGTCCTGATAAAGAGGCTTGTTTATTTGTTTCTCTAAAGGACTCCCAAGATGAAAAAGAATGCTCAACTTTGTTATTAAAGATTTGATCCACCCTGATAAATGGGTTTACAGTTAAGTAAACTGAGTAAAGTCTTAATATGAGTTTTATTCATCCCCTGTTTCATCCGTCATCCTCTGAACAGCTTTGCAAACATTTAAAATGGTCCTCCTGGCAGGAAAAACATGGCTTAGCTTTTCATTTAACTGATGAAAAAGGGAAAACGCCAGTACAGCTGATATGTCTTTCAGAGCAATTACAAAAATTACTTCCTCTGAAAAAACCAGAATATAAGCCAACAGTGAGACTGAAAAAAACAATCTTATCTAACAATCATTGCCTCTGGATTTCAGATAAACCCTCTCATCCTTTATCAAACAATATGATAATTCTGCAACATGATAACTTGTCTTTCTATCTTACCAGGAACGTTTTCAACCTGATCTCACCAGAATGCGTGACTCCACCACGACTCCTTAACACCACAATGCGTGGTGGAGTCACGAACTTTGTTACATTTGCGTGTCGGCACCACGCAAACAACCCCAATGTAAAGTGAATGAGGCTCCTTTGTCGTGGTGCACACACGCATTTCTACAACGTCCCGCAGTGAGCTTTTATTCTATACAACGTTTTTTAAATCTACTTTATAGCGTGTAGTAACTCACGGGAGGCTTCTTTTATTTTATTTGTATTCATAATTATTTTTATTTTTCGTCAGAATGTAAAAATTACATTAGTTACGAATTTGTGTTCTCAAAAAGCAGTGCATTGTGTGTAATGCAACTGTGATTTTATTAAATTAGTTAGTTTTTAAGGAAGGCCAGAGCTTCAGCTGTATCAAATAGATTGTTCCCTTTAGTTAACGTTATTTAAAAGATAATGATCATGTCTTGTATTACGAGCGTCCATTCCCATTGGATAACGGAGAATTTTACACCCGGAAGTAAGTAGCCTATTCTCCTTACTGTCGATTGATTTTACAGTGATATCTGCACTACTCATCGACTAAAAAACACCAAATTGTCCTTGTTATTTACACAACATTGATTGGTTTGAATTGTGTGCAATGCTTTTGTATTTTCCCCCTTCGATTCGGAGAAACAAATATTTTTTCGGAGTTTTTGGACGGCAGAAGACACTACACTACCCAGAATCCTCAGCTATCGTTTGGGACTACACCTTGAACCCCGTGATCAGCCCTCAAGCTCTTTGATTGGTTGACCTCCAACTGCATTCCATATAAAAAAAAAACGTTTCGTAAAAGAGAAAATCATACTTTATTCAGCAGTGCTTGCTTTACTCTTTGATAGTCATCACATGAATGCATTGTAATAAATGGTTTGGCTGCATTAAATATTACACATCTGTCTTAGTTCTTTATTTATCTACAGAGATCGGGCATCAGAATAGACCGGAAACTATTCTTTTACCGTTCTGTTTTAATTTCACAATAAAGTTAGTAGTAATATTTTGTTTTGATATTATTGTTTTTTATTAACTACTAGACGACTGGGTCATGTTAAGATGTTTTTTTGGTTGCTATGGGTTTTTTCCATCGCTTTTGTGTTACAAATATCAAAACAATAACAAAATAATATTCGTCGTAAACTAAACCGGAAACAGCAGTATATTTTATTTTGTTAACACTGTAAACTTGACAGCCTTTTAACCTATGCTTTTAACCCAAACCACCTACTGGTTAAAGCACGTTATTACACGTTTAGAGTAATTGCAATGCAGGAAGATTGTGTTGCTTTTTAATGACTGTTTAAAATGCCTTTTTCTTAATGTCTTTCATTTTTGTAAAGCACTTTGAATGTGTTATATTTTATGAAAACATTCAAATATTAAGAGTACATACAAAATAGTGGGAAAGTAGAAGGTCAATTATATAAATAATATAGAATAGAAAATATCAAGAAGATACTCAAATGATATCTAGAGTAAAACAGTTTAGTGCCTGATAGGAGGATGTGCTAACTAATAAGGCTTTATTTAAAGAAATGTGCAGAATACGACAGTGTAATGGTGGAAGTATACACACATTGATAGATGTCTTGTAATGCACTGTTGATGAACCTGTGACCCAAGTTTGTCATTCATTGCATAACTACGCTATTGTGTATATGATATGTCAATAAACCTTAGAAAATCTTGAAATCTTGAAAGGGATGTGCAAAATAGCAATTATATACAGTCTTTAATGAACTATTAGAGAATAACGAGTAATGAATATGCTTTAAAAACGGATCTGCAGATAAATATTTAGTCTTCTCAAGCACCAACTATCAAATATCCTCGCCTGATTGTTGGCACTTGACAATCACCTTCACTGAATTTCATTCAGGTGTAACTAAAGTCTGATTTAAGGGTTGTTTATATTTCACATCATTAATCCAAATCTGTAAAGTAACTAAAATAAATGTAGTGGAGTAAAAATACCAGGTTAACCTTAAAGAAAGCCCTCAGGATTATAAAAGACCACCATCACCCCAGCCACAAACGGTTCTGTCTGCTGCAGTCTGGCAGGCGGTACCACAGCATCCGGACTAAAACCACCAGACACAGAGACAGCTTCATCCCACAGGCTATACGATTATTAAACACCTGAATTTAGAAATAACATTCATCTGGCTGCTACTTAGAAATTATTTATCTAATATATCATATTCCAATCACTTGTATATAGACTCTTATTGCACTATTTCACAATTTTTTCTGTGTATCTGTTTTATTGCGTAGCACTGTTGGAGGAGCCTGTGACCTAAGGGGGGGGGAGGGGGTAGGACACGTTCGATTCCTGTTTTGAATAGTGTGCCGTCGATGGGTTTCATTCCATTTCAAAGTCCTTTTGGACGCTCTGTGTAAACGTCGCGCATCCAATCACAGAGGTTGAGGACTGATCACGGGGTTTGTTAAGCTAAGCACATGGTGTAGTCCCAAACGATAGCTGAGGATTCTGGGTAGTGTAGTGTCTTCGGCCATCCTAAAACTCCGAAAAAAATATTTGTTTCTCCGAATCGAAGGGGGAAAATACAAAAGCATTGCACACAATTCAAACCAATCAATATTGTGTAATTAACAAGGACAATTTGGTGTTTTTTAGTCGATGAGTAGTGCAGATATCACTGTAAAATCAATCGACAGTAAGGAGAATAGGCTACTTACTTCCGGGTGTAAAATTCTCCGTTATCCAATGGGAATGGACGCTCGAAATACAATACAGAGGACATCATCATTATCTTTTAAATAACGTTAACTGAAGGGAACAATCTATTTGACACAGCTGAAGCTCTGGCCTTCCTTAAAAACTAACTAATTTAATAAAAATCACAGTTGCATTACACACAATGCACTGTTTTTTGAGAACACAAATTCGTAACTAATGTAATTTTTACATTCTGACGAAAAATAAAAATTATTATGAATACAAATAAAATAAAAGAAGCCTCCCGTGAGTTACTACAAGCTTATAGTAGATTTTAAAAACGTTGTATAGAATAAAAGCTCACTGCGGGCCGTTGTAGAAATGCGTGTGTGCACCACGACAAAGGAGCCTCATTCACTTTACATTGGGGTTGTAACAAAGTTCGTGACTCCACCACGCATTGTGGTGTTAAGGAGTCGTGGTGGAGTCACGCATTCTGGTGAGATCAGGTTGAACGTTTTATATGTTGTAGGAATAGGACACAAGGGGCCATAACCTGTACATGTCATACTGGGTACATTACTTGTCCAACATAGAACATGTATCTGTTGTGCTTTGCATTATTGTGCAGTCACAGCTTTGTACATGCAGTAGATTGAGGCTGTAAGGAGAGGATCAGCACAGGTGAAGGTTGTGTACAGTGCAGATACTCTAAGAAATCAATGCTGGTTACTTACGTGTGATGGAGATGCTTTTAGGAATCCATGGCATATTTGTTTGTGCAGTACTGAAGAACTGAGTGTATTAGCAGAAGTGATGCATTCAGTTCTACTTCATATCCCTTAAATATGGTAGATACAGTTTAAGATACTAATATAGATTTTGCAAACACAGACTTCATATCATTATTTACAACTGTTGCATAGTTGAATGCACTTATATGTTTTCCTGCAGAGTTAGCTGACAAGATAGGGCCACTCATGCCTATACATTTTCCAATAGCTTTTATGCTATGTTAGCCTAGCATAATGACTGGAAACAGGGTAATAATGCTAGACTGAGCTAAAGCTGAAACAAATTCGCAAATATGAGCACTTCCAAAGCTCAGAGAGAGAGAGCGAGAGAGAGTGAGAACAAATGCAAATTCTTTACTAAACTAACTTGATATCACAGGCAGGAAGTCAGTCTGAACCGAGAGAACAAAGAAAACAGGGAGCAAGCAAAAATTCCAAAACATTGAAAAATACAAACACAAATATGGTAGGAACAGGGAAAACAAGGGAGTGGATTAACCAGGAGGAACTCATTTCAAAATCAGGGGCAGGTGACCATGAGGGATGTGGAAAATCTGGGAGGTGGGAGACTGTGAAGCTGACCGTTGAGCGGCCCGACCAAGCAAGGAGGCAGAGGCAGAGAATTCAAATAACCCTGTGTGGGCATTTATTCATCGCTGTAGTACAGGATACACAGCCTCAATATTGCTGCCCAGGTGAACACAGTCACCAGCCACAAGGATCTCACCCAGACTACCAGGCTGCAGTCGGATAGTTTAAAAATCAGCTCCTAAGTTCTAACCCTATCGTCTATTCCTTGACCTCTGAGTGAAACGTCACGGGGTTAAGGGATAGTGGATAGGAGAATTCAAAAGGACTTAGGAGAAGAGACTGCGGTACTTTAGAGAATCCGAATGCACTTTCACTATCCGACGTGTTTATGATGCGCCCGCGGACGTCATTGTGTGCGTCTGCTGCTGTGGGGAAACTATGGAAACTACAGTTTTCTATACAGCGGACTACAACATGGATGTTTAATAAGAACGAGGGACTGCTGTAAACTCATCTAGAGACTCTGCACCGTGCTCTGATGCTGTTGCTTTGCTTTATGAACGTGGACAACAGAGAAACATATTCTTCATGACCAAAGTTGGAATTGAAATAAAAAAGGAAAGTGAAACTTATGCTCGTCACCCTCTCCCTCCGGTCCACATTAATACCAATGATCCCAATACGTATGATTGTATGAACTAAAGATCTTAAAATCAATACAGATGTATTTATTATAAACGTTAGTCCTTAACATCTATCACTGTGTATATCACCATTCAAACATCTTTTAAAAGATGAACAAACTCCACACAGCTCAGTAAAGACTGAAATGTTGACTTTATTTGATAATTTCAGTGAAAACTAACGTTCATATTTCTCTTTTTGATTATAATACTGATGAACGTTCAAAACAAAGCACTTTGGCAACTTACCACCTATGTTTTAAAATGCTTAATAAGCACCGTAACTTTCATGATATCATTTCTCGGTCATAATCGGTTGTTTCCGTGAACGGCCGACTGTTGAGTGACGGCAAATGCTGCGGCTGCAAGGCATTGTGGGGGCAGCATTTTCGCTTCTCCTGTTGGTTAGGGAGGTCCAGTGGTTCCTAAGCTAAAGGAGGTTATAAAGGAAGTTTGAAACCTCCTTTCCTATCATTCTCATCATTCTAGAGAATTCGAACGGCACTTATCATGGCTGCCACTGAGGGACTTCCGGGTAATTTCACTCCTTTAGGAAGGTTCCTAAGCTAAATGGACTATTCGACTTCAGCCCCAGCCTCCACCAAACAGGAAACACAGAGCCTAAATACACACCCACTAATCAGCAATTAGACACAGGTGAGGGGGGGAGGAGACAACACAGGGCACCAGGTGAACATAATCAGGAGTAACAGAAAGAACGGGAGGGGGAAGACTTTTCAAAATAAAAGACATGTGCAATATACAAGGCCCGAAGACGTTAGTCCACAGTGACGAAGTTACCTTCATCACAGAGACATACGAGGGCAGGAAATGAAGTTGATTACATTTGTATTTTACCAAATAAAATGTGAAAATTCAGATGTTAAACCCCCACGTCCTGACTTGTCATTTGTGTAAAAAATGTGTACTTTAAACAATGAATTTGCTCATAATTAATATAACAGCTGACTGCAATCATTACAAATAACAAGAGGTCCCCAGGTAATAAAGGCTTGTGCCAAAAAGGCTCGTTAACAAAGCAACAAAGCTGATTCCAAATATGTCAAAAACATTTCCTGATAAATAAGCAATTTGGAATTCAATTGCTGAGGTACATGTGGAAATAATCAGGGCCTTGAAGAGCACAAGCAGAGGTTTTTTGGAGCTGCATGTGCACTGAATAAAACAGGCTGTGGATCTGAGTTTGGACACCTGGTTAGGATGCCCCGCAAGCACCTTCTCCTTGGAAGCGTTTCAAGCATAAATTAATGGGGAGAGACCAGCCAAGTAGGAGACGGGGGCAGAGCAGAACATGCTGTAGGGGTTACATCTCCATTTGAGGTCCCCCAGGGAGAGGTGGGAGCGAGCGTGGAGGGCAAAGGCGGCTGAACTGCTGAGCTTCCCCTGCTGCAACAGCAACCCTGTCAAGGATAATAAGTACCTTGAAGAAGGATTGACAGATGGAGAATTGTTTGGTAGTTGTTGCTGTGTACTGGATTTCTGTTCCAATTACTTGTGTGTAGGCGAGTGGGGCGAACAGGGTTAAAATTATAAGCAAAATGAAAGGTAGGTTCACGGTTTATTCCTGTAGATCGCACAATATTTTACAAACTATGTCGCGAAAAAATAATTAAAGGTCACCTATTATGCAAAATCCACTTTTTCCATGTAAAGAGATTCTGTAAGTGTCAGGAAAAAAGATTCGCTCACTTTCTGTCCTGATCCATTTATATAAAAACCTGTCTGAAAATGAGCTGATCAGATTTTGGCCACTTTATGATGTCATAACGATTTTTTTTGGCTTGTGTAACCATTAGCCAATAGCCCCCCCCCCCCCACCTTATCAGCTGAATCTCCTCCTAGAGCACCATGGTGTTCTTTTTAACCAAATATCTGGCAGAGGGGCTCCTTATTTTCATCTAAAGTAACAGACAGAGAATCAGCACTTTTGAAACAGAGGGAATTAAGGGATGCTACTGTACAATGCATGATCTGTTTGGACCTATAATATATTGATGAAAAACAGTATAATAGGGGACCTTTAAATAATTGTCTTTACAAAAGAAGAACATAATAAGCTTAAAGGACAAGGCTGACAACACTCCATTTCTGTAATCAAATGCCATGAAAAGACTTAAACCATTAGTATTAGTCAGCCTCTTACTTCTCTACTCTGTCTGCGGCAGTCAGCCACAAACCCATTCATTTTTATTGGAGATATAAATCTTTAATAAATGGTCATGAACAGGTGGTTTTATTTGATAGCCTGACATTGCTCAAACTGAAGTGCATTTGATGGAGTGTATTTTCAGACACAGATAAAAAACAAACTTTAACCACATACTATTATTTACAGTATTGACAGCACCAGGACAGTGTATGTTGGATGGATTCAAAATGTACGTGTGTGTGTGTGTGTGTGTGGTGTGTGTGTGTGTGTGTGTGTGTGTGTGTGTGTGTGTGTGTGTGTGTGTGTGTGTGTGTGTGTGTGTGTCCATGGAGGAACATGTAACCCTCTGCAATAATGTGTCTTAAGTACTTTTTTGACATAAAATGCAGTGTGAAAATAGATACCTTTATTTTTGGTCTTGCTCATGTCATTTATTTACATTTGTAATTTTTCCAAAGAGGTATATTCTATTCATCCATATTGTACAGGATGTAAAAGACTCAGGCTAATGGGGAAGACATGGTGAAGCCCTTGATGCATCCTTGTCGACCCGAACTGTCTGGAAGCATTTAAAGGAAATGTTGGAAACGTTGTTGATGAAAGTGTTGCCCCGAACAGTCCAGAAACCATTGATATAAATGTTTTTTAAGTTATATTGTTGTACAGGTCCAACCATAAGGGGCAGCCATGTTTCAGTAAAGCACATTAAACTACCCTTCATATATTCCGTCGGACTCCTAGCCAACACAGTTAGCTTGTCCATTATAGCCAGTGATCTTACGTTGCCCGGTGAAGAATATACTGTATCTCCTTTTTATCCATACATCTGGAGCTCTCCTCCTTTGTCCCTTTGGTTTACCCTGGATCCTCGGTGTTCTTCTCCAGATTTCAGTGGGGAAAGCCGTTGTTCAGTCCACAATGCTAGCTGTCTTTAAATATGATCTTATTGTGTCTCATAAGTTGCTACTAAATCTACCATTTTGTATATCAATCAATCAATGTTTATTTATATAGCCCAATATCACAAATGTTACATTTGTCTCAGTGGTCTTCACAGTGTGTACAGAATATCAGTATGACAATACGACACCCTCTGTCCTTAGACCCTCACATCGTACAAGGAAAAACTTCCGGAGAAAACCCACAGTTTAAAGGGAAAAATGGGAGAAACCTCAGGAAGAGCAACAGAGGAGGGATCCCTCTCCCAGGACGGACAGACGTGCAATAGATGCCGTGTGTAAATTGAAAAGATAATACATTTGCAACATAGGTAGTCCAAATGTTTGGAAATGCATGTGTGTATAATAGGAAGATGAATCCACGAGGATATCCATCCAGGACCTATGATCCAGGACCACAGCCACGACTCAAGATCCAGGGCTCGCGATCCAGGACACAGGACCGCAGGATCATCCATGTCTCCGGATCCCGGCATATATAGACACCAAAAAGAAATACATTTGGGGAAGCTGGGTTAATCTGAACATGAGAGTACACAGGTATAGACAGAGAGAAGGAAGAAGTAAGATGTCCCCCGACAAACTAAGCCTATATCAGCAAAACTAGGGGCTGAATCTAATCAGCCCTAACTATAAGCTTTATCAAAAAGGAAAGTCTTAAGCGCACTCTTAAAAACGGATAGGGTGTCTGCCGCCCGAACACAAACTGGAAGCTGATTCCACAAATGTGGAGCTTGATAAGAAAAGGCTCTGGCTCCCATTGTACTTTTAGAGACTCTAGGAACAACCAACAACCCTGCATTCTTGGAACGCAATGCCCTAATAGGACAGTAGGGTATAATGAGTTCTTTAAGGTAAGATGGCGCCTGCCCATTAAGGGCTTTGTAGGCGAGAAGAAGAATTTTAAATTCTATCCTGTGTTCTATAGGGAGCCAGTGTAAGGCAGCCAGAACAGGAGTAATGTGGTCCCTTTTCCTAACTCTGGTTAGTACACGAGCTGCAGCATTTTGAATCAGCTGAAGCGACTTGACTGACTTCTTGGTACACCCTGATAATAAGGAGTTACAATAATCCAGCCTTGAAGTAACAAATGCATGGACTAGTTGCTCTGCATCGTTTTGAGGCAAGATATGCCTGATTTTTGCAATGTTACGTAGATGGAAGTAGGCGTCCTTGAAATTGATTTTATGTGGGCGTTAAAGGATAAATCCTGATCAAATATAACACCAAGATTCCTTACAGTCTCACTGGAGGCCAAATTAATGCCATCCATAGTTAGTATATCTTTAGATAATTTGTTTCGTAGATTCTTCGGGCCAAGTACAATAACTTCAGTTTTGGTCGTGTTTAACATCAAAAAATGTAAGGTCATCCACGTTTTTAAGTCTTTAAGGCAGTCTTGAATTTTATTTAGATGATTAATTTCATCAGGCTTGATTGATAAATATAGTTGAGTATCATCCACATAACAATGAAAGTTTACAGAATGATTCCTTATAATATTGCCTAACGGTAGCATATATAATGGAAACAAAATAGGTCCGAGCACTGAACCCTGTGGCACTCCATGGCTAACGTTGGTTTGCGTGGAAGATTCATCGTTAACACGTACAAACTCAGAGCGTTCAGATAGATAGGACCTAAACCAGCCTAAAGCAGTTCCCTGTATGCCAACTAAGTGCTCTAGTCTTTGCAATAGGATATCATGGTCGGTAGTATCAAATGCAGCACTGAGATCGAGCAAGACAAGAATAGAGACAAGTCCCTTGTCTGAGGCTATTAGAATGTCATTTATGACTTTAACCAGAGCTGTCTCTGTGCTATGATGTGTTCTAAAGCCAGACTGAAAATCTTCAAATAAATCATTGTTTTTTAAGTAATCACACAGCTGTTTTGCGACCGCTTTCTCAAGAATTTTTTAGAGGAACGGAAGATTAGAAATAGGTCTATAGTTGGCTAAAACCTCTGGATGGAGGTTGTGCTTTTTAAGAAGCGGTTTTATCACTGCTACTTTGAATGATTGTGGAACATAGCCTGATAATAAAGACATATTCATAATATTTAATAAAGAAGTGCTATTTAATGGAAAAACTTCCTTCAACAGCTTGGTTGGAATTGGGTCTAACATGCACGTTGATGGTTTAGAAGAGAGAATCATTGAATTTAATTGTTCAAGGTTAATGGCTGAAAAGCATTCTAGTTTACTATCTAGTGTAATATTAGAACTTACGTTTCCGGGAGCTGTTGATAACACTATACTGGTCAAAGGCAAGAGGTCATTAATTTTGTTTCTAAGAGTAACAATTTTATTGTTAAAAAAGCACATAAAATCATTACTACTGAGTGCTATGGGAATAGAAGGCTCAATCGAGCTGTGGCTCTCTGTCAGCCTGGCTACAGTGCTGAAAAGAAATCTTGCATTATTCTTATTCTCATCTATTGATGAAGAGTAGTAGGCTGCTCTCGCTTTACGCAGTGCTTTCTTATATTCATTGAGAGTAATATGCCAGATTAAACGAGATTCTTCAAGTTTAGTGGAACGCCATATCCTTTCAAGTTGTCTCGACTTTTGCTTTATTTTGCGGGTTTCGGCATTATGCCATGAAGCTAATCTATATTGTTTTATCTTCTTCTTTTTCAAAGGAGCAACAGAGTCTAATTTTATTCGCAGCGCATCTGTAGCACTATCAACAACATGATCAATTTGGGGTGGTGTACATTTTGTTTCAAGTTTCCTCCCTTACATGCAGACATGCTATCGAGTTAAGTATTGGTGGAATCTCTTCCTTAAATTTGGCTATAGCACTAACAGATAGGTTTCTGCTGCAAGAGCTTTTGACTAATGCTTTGTAGTCTCGTAATAGAACTTCAAAAGTTATTAAGAAATGGTCGGATAAAGCAGGATTATGCGGTTCGACTAATAGTTGCTCAATTTCAAAACCATAAGTCAGAACAAGGTCGAGAGTGTGATTATAGCAGTGGGTTGGTTTATTTACACTCTGACAGAAGCCAACATAATCTAATATAGAGTTAAATGCAACAGTAAGGCTATTTTTATCATCGTCAACATGAATATTAAAGTCACCTACGATAATTACTTTATCTGTTTTAAGAACCAAAGTTGATAAAAACTCAGAGAATTCTGATAAGAATTCTGAATAAGGACCTGGTGCATGGTACACTGTAACAAATAAGATTGGCTGCAAAGTTTTCCAGGTCGGATGCGTAAGACTAAAAACGAGGCTTTCAAAGGAGGTATAATTTAATTTTTGTTTAGTATTGATAAGTAAACTTGAGTCAAAGATTGCTGCAACTCCACCTCCTCGGCCCGTGCCTCGGGCAATATGAGTATTGATATGGCTGGGTGGAGTGGCCTCATTTATGCTGTCATATTCTGTCTCAACCAAGTTTCAGTGAGACAGCATATATCAATATTATAATCTGATATTAAATAATTTAGCAATATTGCTTTAGATGCTAGAGATCTTATGTTTAAGAGACCACATTTAATATTCCTGTGTTGTTGCACTGTAGTAGTTGTTACATTTACTTTTATTAGGTTATTATGTATGACACCTCTATTAGGTTTACCTTAAATTGTCCTTGGGCAGACACACACACCGTTAATATTGGGTATTTTATTGGGTTCGGGATTCCTATGGGTGACTGCCTAGGAGAGAGCGCAGAGAAGCGTGTAAGACTCTGCCTCCTGGTCTCAACTCCAGTTTGTCATGGATTAAGTCCACAAAGCCCTGAAATGTTTGCCGAAATGAGATCTGCACCATCCAAAGTAGGATGAATGCCGTCTCTCTTAATCAGACCAGGTTTTCCCAGAAGGCTGTCCAATTATTTACGAAGCCCACATTGTTTGTTGGGCACCACCAAGACATACATGTCATCATTGATCAGATTGGGGAGGGGACCAGAGAAGATTACGGTGTTCGACATTGTTTTAGCATAACTACACACCGACTCCACATTAAGTTTGGTGCATTCTGATTGGCATAAACGAACATCTTTACCACCGACGTGAATAACAATCCTACTGTATTTACATTTATTTTTAGCCAGCAGTTTAAGATGCGCCTCAACGTCGCCCGCTCTAGCCCCGGGAATGCATGTGACTGTGGAGGCTTCGGTCTCTCAATTCACGTGTCTCATAATAGAGCTACCAATAACCAGAGTTGGCTTATCAGCGGGTGTCTCGCTGAGTGGGGAATATCTGTTAGATACGTGAACGGGTTGGTGGGGACCTGCGGGTTTTGCGTTATGCCCCTTCTGAACAGTCACCCAGTCTCCCTGCTGCTCGGGAGTTGCCGGGGGACGGCTAAGAGGAGCTACCTTTTGCAGGTCCGCACCGGCTAACATGGGCTTTACTGCTGAGTTACTTTCTATGATTCCCGCCTCCAACCTAACAACTATACTACATTTAACACATGTATCGGTACCAGTAAAGGAGGTAGGGAAGTTGCTGGGGCTCATGGCGTCAGCCATTCTGGGACGCTTACTGATGAGGGAGTTTCAGCGCTGGGTAGCTGCCCTCAGACTGGACCCCGCGCGTCATGGTGCGTGGAGAGTGATGGTCACTATGAAATGCGTAATGGCTCTGCGCCACTGGCTACACCCGACTTTTCTAGTACGGGGCGTGCCTATGGGTGCTGTCCTATCGCGAAAGGTGGTCACTACAGACGCATGTCTGACGGGCTGGGGGGGTATATACGAAGGTCGACCTGTGAGGGGTCTCTGGAGCAGAGACCTCCAACGGTCACACATAAATTATCTGGAGCTTTTAGCAGTGTTCCTCACCCTAAAACGCTTTCTGCCTTTTCTCAGAGGACATCATGTCCTCGTGAGGACAGACAACAGGACCACAACATCATATATAAACCACCAAGGGGGTTTGCGTTCTCTCCAGTTACACATGCTGGCACGCAAACTGATCTTATGGAGCTGCGAACGTCTCCTCTCTCTGATGCGGCTTTCACACCAGTGCTTTTCAGTTTCTAGCTCCGAGTGGGAGCTTTTCTGGTTCAGCTCCAGTTTCCCTTTTCAGCTCCCGCTCTGTGCACTCCGCCCACTGGCGCCCCAGAGCTGCCCTTGCTGCGTCATGACGTCACCGTTTACATCGCTGATTTGCCCCCCAACGGCAGCTCACAACAACAACAACAACTGCGTCGGGTCGATGATCGTGTTGCTTTTAATCACACGAAGCCACAATAAATTGAATAACGACTTCTCCAACCTTATACTTTGCTCCAGAGTGCCGTGGTTAATTGTTTATTAATGTGTTTCTGCAGCATTTACCGACCGCTGCAGTGCTGCTCTTCCACAGGAGTTTATTCTCCCGTTAGCTCCCGGTTAGCTCGCACTGCAGCGGCCGCTCTAAAGTATTCACTGTCCGACTCACACAAGCAGCTGATGCATATCCCCAGTTCCCCTTAGCCTAAGTGAATGTGTGTCAGTCTGAATTGACACTGTTTGGTATCACAACGCTGTTATGAAAGTTTCTCTGGTATAAAACGGGTGATGTTAGCATAGCAACCGAAGCTAAACTGACTACTTGCATCCGATAGCTGCAATAATACAAAACAACACGTCTGCCTCTCTCCACAATGATCGATAACAGTGAACGGATGGTCAAAGTAAGGCACAAATAAACAGAATCACACGAAGCCTGGTTAGTGTTGCCTGACTTTATAAAGTGTGTTTATAGGCACTACTGCTTGTAGGCAGGCATAACAGTCGACCCATGGGAGGTGGGTTTAGTTTCCTGCACGCCTCGACGTAAGAGAGACGTAAGCGACGTCACCTCTTAGCTCCAAAGCTCTTGCCTCTGGACCGACAATTTTTTGGAGCTGGAAATGAAGCGGATTCCGGAGCTAAGAGCCGGCGCAGCTCCGGTGTGAACTGGAAAACCCAGCGCTTTTCAGGCTCTAGCTCCGAGCCGGAGCTGAAAAGGCGCTGGTGTGAAAGGGCCATGAGAGCGACGCACGTACCAGGAGTGATGAACCTCGGGGCGGATCTGCTGTCCAGAGGTGCACCACTATATGCAGACTGGACTCTACATCCAAGGATTGTGAGTCAACGCGTTACGGCGTTACGGCCGAGCCGCGGTAGATCTGTTCGCATCAAAAGAAAATGCTCAATGTCAGCTGTTCTTTTCAATGTGCGATTTAAGCGCACCGTTAGGCGTGGACGCGCTCGCGCACGTTTGGCCTCCGGTCCTTCTGTACGCGTTCCCACCCCTGGCTCCGATACCCCAAACTCTGGCCAGAGTGAGAGAACAACGCCACACACTTATCCTGATAGCTCCGCACTGGCCTTCAATGTACTGGCTGGCGGAGATATATCAGCTGCTGTGCGGGCAGCCGTGGCAGCTCCCACTACGCAGGGACATACTGTCTCAGGCGGGGGGGGCGATCTTTCACCCACACCGAGAGCGCTTGGCACTATGGGCCTGGCCCGTGAGTGGTGCAATCTGAATACAGTGGGGCTCCCTCAGAAGGTGATAAACACTATTCAGAGTGCGAGAGCTTCCTCCACCAGGTCTCTCTATGACTGTAAGTGGAGGGTGTTTGAGGAGTGGTGCCTTCAAAAAGGACACATCTCTTTTCAATGTCCTGTCGGGGTGATTTTATCATTTCTACAGGACTTAATTGATAAACACAGAGCTTTCTCTACGATGAAAGTGTACCTGGCTGCTATTGCTGCATGCCATGTGGGCTTTGAGGGAAAGACGGCTAGCCAACATCCTTTGGTCTGCCGTTTTATGAAAGGGGCTCGCAGGCTCCTCCCTGTTTCCAGGTCACTGGTGCCCTTATGGGACTTGGCAGTGGTTTTAGATGGGCTCACTCGACCTCCATTTGAACCCCTGGAAGAAGCTGACATGAAACACCTGTCACTGAAGACAGTGCTGTTACTGGCTCTGGCATCTGCCAAGCGAGTCATCATGCGCTCTCTGTACATCCTTCATGCACTCAGTTTACGCCGGGGCAAACGAGAGTGTTGCTGAAGCCCAACCCTGCCTTTATACCTAAGGTGGTTGGCTCATGTACCCCCATTGACATTGTGGCATTTCCTCCGCCGCTGTGTTCCTCTGAGGAACAGCGGCCGAATTTTCTGTGTCCAGTTCGTGCTTTACGCATCTAGATGGACAGGTCAAAAGAGTTTCGTTGTAATGACCAACTCTTTGTATCCTGGGCTAACCCTCAGAAGGGCAAGCCCGTTACCAGGCAACGGCTCTCCCACTGGATTGTGGAAGCGATTGCTCTGGCTTATACAAGTCAGGGTTTGCAGGCACCAACGGGCCTGCATGCTCATTCTACTCGTGGACTGGCTACATCCTGGGCTTTGTTCAAGGGTGTTTCCATCCAAGACATTTGTGCAGCAGCGAGCTGGTCCTCGCCGCTCACTTTTGTCCGCTTTTACGGCCCGTCCACACAGCGGCGTGCGTTGACGCTTCACCATTCACTTTGAATGGGGTGACGTCACTTTTAGCCGAAATGCATCGTGGGAAGCGACGCGGAGCGTAGCTGGCGTGGCTCGCTGCAAAAGTTGAACATTGCTCAACTTTTGAGGCCTCGGCAGAAGCGTCAGCCAATCGAATCATATGCCAGTACAAGCTCTAGCCAATCAAACCGCTGCTTGTGTGTCAGGGGCGGGAGATTCATGTGATTGGTTGTTGGTCGAGTTTCAGACACGCCCGCCGGCAAGCGTCAGCGCACGCCGCTGTGTGGACGGGCCGTTACAGGCTAGATGTCTCTGCTCCAAGTGTGGCCCGCGCAGTGCTGGGTCCCGTGTTGAGACAGAGTTCTAGCTGTTATGTTCTGGTTGTTTTTGGTGATTTTCGAGATAAGCATGTCTAGCAATACGGGAGTTTCAATATCCCATAGTGAGACATCGAACGGAGTGTTATGAATGAGAACTATAGGTTACTTACGTAACCCCAGGACTCAGAGTAACATGAAGTGAGATGTCTCACCAGACGGCCCTTCTTGCTAAGGCGAAGCGAGAAGAGGTGCTTATTTTGAATGACGCTGCGTCGTAGCGCAAGCTACTTAAAGGGTGGGCGGATTGGACTCCCTGACGTTGACGTCAAGATCACCAGCCAATCAGGATTGGCGTAATGAGATTGATGCGCATCCCATAGTGAGACATCTCACTTCATGTTACTCTTAGGACTGGGGTTACGTAAGTAACCTATAGTTACTTTCTAAGATGCGGAGCCGGGCTTCTATGGCTATGATTCCCGCCTCCAACCTAACAACTATACTACATTTAACACATGTATCGGTACTAGTAAAGGAGGTAGGGAAGTAACCAAACATGAGACAGTTAGAGCAGGAAATAGCACCCGAGGGTGGGGAAAGAGCCATGGCTAGCTATCAAGCTAAAGTAGCTACCGTTAGCAAACCCGAGAAGAGTGTAGGCAACTGTGGAGTTACAGTCGCTAAGAGAAGGAGAGTTGTGAGTGCTTAAGCTGTAGTAACGTGTGATTACAACGTCAGGCAGTTGCCGTGATCAAGAGTTTTAAAACGATCGATAAAGTTAAGATAATAAGCTATCAGCAACAGAACAGGCACACGAGATACCCAGAGATGACAACAACAACAACAACAACAACAACAACAACAACAACAACAACAACAACAACAACCGGAAGTTACAACATGCTTACCGCAATAGTGGTCCGTATGCAATCTCTCTGGGTGGGTGGTGATAGGATGTTGCATTTGAGAGATATATTCAACACTCCTTTGGACAAAAAGCACAAACAGTTCAAGTTATGTTTGAAGGTATGTTGTTTTGTGTGTGGTCATGCCTCAGTCAATGTTATTGATATAGCGCCTATTTCTAGATTTGCTTCTGGCTGTTTCATTTTTCCTCCAGCAGGCTGGGTTCAGAGATTTGTCAAAGCTGAACTCAGAAGAGCAACATTTCCTACGCCTTAGGCTGTATACACAAAACTCAGCCCTGCAGACAGCATCCAAACGGCAAAGACATTAGTCCCATTTATTACCCACCCTGGCCAAAATAGTTTTTGTCCTTCACAGCGAGGGGTTCGGCAGCATTTCCAATTACCATAGACACTGTGTTGACCCTCTAGGGCTTGGGCAAAATGAGAACAGATGTAGATGTGAGGAGGTTCCATTACATTAAATCAATATGCTTTTTACAGGCTGTGCTTGTCCCTCACATCAAAAGTGACAGACAGGATCAGTGGTATCTTAACCATCTGCAACACATCAGGCTGAATCATGACACTTTTTTCATCGCTATGATATTTTTTGCGGATTCTTGGTACAGGTTTCTATTTCTTCTACCCGACTTCAAAATCCTGTTTGATTTTCTTTCATCCGACCTATTTCAGTGGTTTCAATGGTTTCTCTCTGACAGATAAGACACAAGACAACTGAGTCGATGCAACAATATAAAATATAAAACCCCGTAAAACAAAGTGAACATATACTGTAGGTACAACCGGAAAAAGAAAAAAAAAGATTAAGACCTATAAAAGAAATAAAACAATATAAAGGTAGGTAAATAATAAAGACTAAAATAACATTTAAAGTGGGGGGTTGCTAATAAAAAGCTAATCTAAAAAGATGTGTCTTTAGCTGTTCTTTAATATGTCCACTGAGTTGGCCTCTCTGATATTTCCTCGTAGGGTGTTCCACAGTTTGGGAGCGTAGTGGATAAAAGCGGCCTCACCCATTTTATTTTGGGGGATTTTAGGGATCGTTTTTCTTGTCTTTCACCAGAAAGTATAATTGTGTCTGTTTTAGAGCACACACGCAAACTAGCTATGTTGGGATATACATAGTACTAACTTATACATAAATATGAATACACACACACGTTTTTTTTAAACTTATGGCGACTAAATGGAAGCAGCATTACACATCACTGTCCCAAAGATGACATATTAGCCACATCTGATTCTCCTAACCTTACAACACCTCTGCCAACATTTCCTTCTAAAGTGCAAAGTCCTCTGCTGAATTTGCTGCAGGCCGCCACATGCCATAAGTCCTCCCATCAGAGCTGAATGGCCACTGATTTAAGATGAAGTCTGAGAAGAAGTGTGGAGTAAATGAATTTCATACACCAGTAAGCCTGAAAACTCAGTTCTGACCTAGCAGTCACTCTGATTGCGTTTGACACGTGGGTAACAGTGCTATGCTAATCCTGCACTGTTAAAAGGCATGTCGCTGTGTAATGCACACCCATACATGTCTGAATTCACTTAACAGGGATGTGCATGAGTTGGGACATTGTACTTTTTTCCCTTAACTGATCATCAGAGGGTGACCTAAATGCTGTGAGCTGTTTGACTCAGTAACTTCTCACCATAACCCTGAAAAACTTGCGCTCGCCCTCTTGAACGCAATATTTTTCCCACAGACAGATGGTCAATGTTGCAGCTGATTGTATTTTTGCTGCTGGAATTGAGCTATCAGTTGGGTTGGTGATGAAGCATCAGCCGTTTGATATAAACTAGTGAAAGTGACAAGGAGATCATTGCTGGTTCTTACCTTGGTCAATCCTACAGGTCATAAATAACCTGAAGGTCATC
Organism: Pseudochaenichthys georgianus; assembly: GCF_902827115.2. NCBI lineage: Eukaryota > Metazoa > Chordata > Actinopteri > Perciformes > Channichthyidae > Pseudochaenichthys > Pseudochaenichthys georgianus. The sequence continues at coordinate 47,115,667 of NC_047503.1, forward strand.
CTCTCAGCTCAAGCTAATGGGACTTAGATGTCTGACATATGGGGAAGGATCTTCCACAATCTTTAAACATGATTACAGTGACACTTTTGAGTGATTATTTAGGAGCTGAGAATGTCTTATTTTGGTGTTGTTAACATGAAGACTGATAAGACCTGTAGATCTCATGGGCTAAACACCTGGTTTTCTCTATTGATTTTGAATTACTATAAGGTAAGCACATCATCAGCATCTTGAGATTGGATCACACCAACCTCAACACCCCCCCATCCCCTTGGGGGGGGTGGGAATGCCCCTTCCCCACTTGTCACCTCCTCTGTGGTAACAAGGGAGGAATGCTGCGCCTGCCTTAGGTTATGTTTGAAAATACAAATCAACAAATATAAAAGCAACTAATTATGGAACGAAGATTGACATAGGGTTTTAGGAGGGCTAGAGTTCAGAGACAGGCCTATAACAATTTGAGCCTCAGTTTAGTTACATTTTTTCTTTCAACTGCAACTCCGGCAGTATGAGAACAATTATAAATAGGTATACTATCACAATTCAAAGTACTAGACTTACTTTAATATCTTATAGAATAATCACCCATTGCATATAATACAATTATTCCGAACAAAGGCAAGGCAATCCGTCTTGTCAGACATGTGAGGCCAGATAACCAAAACCTGTGGACCTCCCTTCATAAGACAGGACCCAGGAGCAATGATGACACACAAAGACTTACAAGGCTGTCATGTCTGGTAGAAATTATTTTCTAGAATTTTCTAGATGTTTAATCACCCACATTGCTTGGGGAGCAATTTGGAGTATAGGCCTAAAGTGTATTTTGCCGAAAGATACTTCAACATGCAAACTGGATGAGCCAAGAATCGAACCCCCAATTGTCCAATTAGTGGACCGCCCACAGTAAGGAAGTTGCCAATCAAGGCCAGTTTGTACACACCCACACAACTTCAAGAAGAGGTCTAATCAGGAAACATAAGTGGAAGCACCTGTGTGAGTTGAGTACGGTGTGTTGGAGCTCCACAGGGCTTTTAGTTATACAATCCTTGATTCACGGCTATCCAAGAATGTCTTGTTAGGGATTCATTCATTGGAATTCAGTTTTTATTTGTTCCTTATTTGTTTCTTAGAAGTATTCAGGATGCTGTCTATCTTAACTGTATGTGGTGTCCTCAAAAAGGTCTCAATTATAGTTGCAGCAACTTGCAGCAATCCAATTGTTTCCCTTTTCTTTAGTTTTTGGCAGTCTGAAAAAAAGATAGCTCCAAAACATGTTGACTATATTTCTACGATCAATCTCACAACAGGTGTTTTCCATTTTAGACGTTTGTGTGTGTGTGTGTGTGTGTGTGTGTGTGTGTGTGTGTTTCCTTAATATTCAAGCTGAACACTAACACTGCCATTGAGTTGGCATAACTGCAGGGACTTCCACTTAGGATGAAATCACATACACACCCTATGAAACCTTTTGTCTCCTTTTGGATTAAACGCAGTTTAGAAATAAGTCATGAATAAGTAAGTCAAACCAAAGAGGAAGTATCTAATTGCAAAACAGTGTTCTGGCATTCTGCAGTTAAGGGGATGAGAAACTAATCCATAAGATATTTGGTTAGATGATCAGTTATTTCAGGTGACTCAACACTATATTATTTAGAAATATCTTTAATTGCAGGGTGAAGACTTTTCCAAATAAAACTATAGGTTACTTACGTAAACCCAGTTCTCAGAGTAACATGAAGTGAGATGTCTCACTATGGGATGCGCCTCATCGCGGAGCAAACAGAAGCAGCAATCTCATTACGCCAATCCTGATTGGCTGGTGATCTTGACGTCAGCATCAGGGAAATCACCCCCGATAAGTAGCTTGCGCCACGACGCATGCGTCATTCAAAATAAGCACCTCTTCTCGCTTCACCATAGCAAGGAGGGCCGTCTGGTGAGACATCTCACTTCATGTTACTCTGAGCACTGGGGTTACGTAAGTAACCTATAGTTCTCATTCATAACACTCCGTTCGATGTCTCACTATGGGAAATTGTAGCTCCCGTATTGTCAGACGAGCTTATCTCGAAAATCACCAAACCAACCAGAACTTAACAGGTAGAGCTCTGACTCAACCAGGTGCCCAGCACTGCTTGAGTCACACTGGGAGCAGAACGTCCAGCCTGTTAAGAGGCGGACAAAAGTGAGCGGCGAGGACCAGCTCGCCGCTTGCACCAATGTCTTCGGAGACATCCTGGACAGAGCCCAGGATGCAGCCAGACCCTGAGTCGAAAGAGCTCGCGGACCCGAGGGTGCCTGCGAACTCTGACTCGTATGGGCCCCAAAGCAATTGCTTCCACAAACCAGTGGGAGAGCCGTTGCTTAGTAACAGGCTTGCCCTTATAAGGGTTAGCCCAGGACACAAGGGGTTGGTCATTATGAGGAAGCACCCTTGATCTGTCCCTGTACGTGCGTAAAGCACGGGCTAGACACGGCAAATCCGGCCGCTGTTCCCCGGAGGAATACAGTGGCGGGGAGGATGACTCAATGTCAAATGTGGTACCTGAACTAACCGCCTTAAGATAAAGGCAGGGTTGGGCTTCAACCACACTCTGTTTGCCCTGGGGCGAACTGAGTGCATGAAGACTGTACAGATAGTGCATGAGTGCCACTGGCTCGCTTGGCAGCTGCCAGGGTCAGCTTCATGTCACACTGTATTCAGATTGTACCACTCACGGGCCAGGCCCATAGAGCCAAGCGCTCTGGGTGTAGGTGAAAGATCGCCCCCCCCCGCTTGGGACAGTATGTCCCTGCGTAGTGGGAGCTGCCATGGCTGCCCGCACAGCAGCTGATATATCTCCGCTAGCCAGTACATTGCAGGCCAGTGCGGAGCTATCAGGATAAGTGTGTGGCATTGCTCTCTCACTCTGGCCAGAGTTGGGGGTATCAGAGCCAGGGGTGGGAACGCGTACAGAAGGCCCGGGGGCCAATCGTGCGCGAGTGCATCCACGCCTAACGGTGCATTTAGAACGCGCATCGAAAAGAACAGCTGACACTGAGCGTTGTCTTTCGATGCTAACAGATCCACCGCGGCTCTGCCGTAACGCACCCACAGCTGGCTCACAATCCTTGGATGTAGAGTCCAGTCTGCATAAAGTGGTGCACCTCTGGACAGCAGATCTGCCCCGAGGTTCATCACTCCCGGTACGTGCGTCGCTCTCAGAGAGAGGAGACGTCTACCGCTCCATAGGATAAGTTTGCGCGCCAGTGTGTGTAACTGGAGAGAACGCAAACCCCCTTGGCGGTTAATATACGATATTGTGGTCGTATTGTCTGTCCTCACGAGGACGTGATGTCCCCTGAGAAAAGGCAGAAAGCGTTTTAGGGTGAGAAACACCGCTAAAAGCTCCAGGTAATTTATGTGCGCCCGCTGGAGGTCTCTGCTCCAGAGACCCCTCACCGGGCGACCTTCATAAATACCTCCCCAACCTGTCAGACATGCCTCCGTGGTGACCACTTTCCGTGAAAGGACAGCACCCATAGGCACACCCCGTACTAGAAAAGTCGGGTGCAGCCAGTGGCGCAGTGCCATTACGCATTTCACAGTAACCATCACTCTCCGCGCGCCAGTTTTAGGGCGGCCACCCAGTGCTGAAACTCCCTCATGTGTAAGCGTCCTAGTCGTACGACCAGGATGGCTGACGCCATGAGCCCCAGCAATTGCAGGCATGATCTGAAGAGAACATGTTTGCGCAGCTGGAAAAGAGCGAGACAAGCTCTGAAAGCTTTCACTCTTTCCGCTGACAAGCGAGCTGAAAAGGGCACCGAGTTCAGGCGTAAACCCAGGAAGAGTATAGTCTGCGCGGGGCACAACATGCTCTTCTCTGTGTTTATTATGAAACCCAGGTTGAGCAGGTGCTTTATGAGGACATTTGTCTGCGTAACAGCCTCCTGCTCCGACTGTGCGAGAAGCAGCCAGTCGTCCAGGTAGGTCGCCAAGCGAATACCCTGTTGTCTCAACGGGGCTATCGCGGCTTCCGTACACTGTACAAACACCCTTGGACTGAGAGACAGACCGAAGGGGAGTACTCTGTATTCATAACAGATCCCCTGAAATGCGAATCTCAGATATTTCCTGTGTGGGTAATATACTGGGATGTGAAAATACGCATCTTTCAGGTCGACTGATGTAAACCAATCATCTTGTCGCACGAGCCGCAGCAGAGATGTGTGAGCATTCTGAACTTATATCTTTTTAGATATTTGTTCAGAGCCCTTAAATCAAGTATTGGCCGAATACCGTTCCCTCCCCGTTTGGGAACGAGGAAATACTTGGAATAGAAGCCGCCCTGACTCTGCTCGGCGGGTACAATAGATATAGCCCTCTTTTATAGGAGTGAGAGAATCTCTCTCTCCAGAATGAGGGCTGACTCTCCTCGGGCCTGTGAATGCAGAATGCCCGAGATGCGAGGGGGGTTGACAGCGAATTGGAGTCTGTAGCCCTGTGTTACTGTCTTGAAAACCCAAGCAGATGATGTGAGCATCATCCACTGCATGCTCCTTACGGCCCCTACACACGGCGGCGTGCGTTGCCGCTTCAACGCTTCTGCCCATTCACTTTGAATGGGGTGACGTCACGATTCGCCGAACTGCATTGTGGGAGCAAAGCGTAGCTTCTCTCGAGGTGCTCGCTGCAAAAGTAGAGCAATGTTCTACTTTTGCCGCCTCGACGGAGGCGTCAGCCAATCAAATCCCTCGTATGTAAATCTGACAGTACAAGCAGTAGCCAATCAAACCGGGTGTATGTTGGGAGAGCCAGACCGCAGTTATTTCCCATATGTCAATAAAAGGAGGAGAAAATGATCGTGGCGGTATGGAACATACAGGGATACAAACCGGAGGAGCCAGGCATGGGGGGAGGTGGCAGAGACAGTGGGGGAAACTGGTAGGTTTTCGCTTGTTTGGGGAGTTTATATCCAGTGTATTTCGATTGAATGGACAGCTAGCAAGCATAGACAGTATATTTAGCCAGCTTGGATGTAGCATGAATGCTTTGCTTTGTATGTCCGGGGCGGGACATTCATGTGGTTGGTTGTTGGTCGGGTTGCTCGCGTTGACTCCCCAAGCTGAAGACACGCCCACCGCCAAGCGGCAACGCACGCCGCCGTGTGTAGGGGCCGTTAGAGCCAGTGGAGATGTCACGTCTCTTCCCCTCTGAGTCTCTATTTGTTGTGTTATGGGGCCCTCTAGTGTCTGAACACAGTGGTGCCCCTTTTCGACAATCGCCACCGACACTGCGCATGCGCGTGGCGGTGGTGCCTTCAAAGACCCGCCTGTAATCCGCCCTTTTTAGAGATGCCGTAGCTGCTCTCAGAAGGGGAACAGTTGACGGGCTGTTTATTGGTTTTATTGTTTTTCATTTTTTTGAGCTGCGCCCTCGGCCTGAAGCCTGGATGCGTCAGCGGCAAATGTTTTATGACAGAAAAATCAACAAATGTGTGACATGTGTTTGTGCGGACTTGAGGATTGTGTTGAGGCATCTCTCGAGGCGGCGGGAACACATTTAGAGCTGGGAAACCGTGGACTTCCAGCTCTGTCACAGAGGGGAGAAGGAGGGGCTGTCACGCGGCTCGCTTCTTCTTCCTCGACTGCTGGCCGAAATTCTGGGTTGGCTGCGCCTGAGCTGGAACCGGAGAATGTCTAGGCCAGCTCGCCCTCGTCTCCAGCCTGGGCTGGGGACTCGGGGCGGGCTGCGACCTCTGCATCTTCTGTGTTTTAAACCGAGCAGGGTTCGAGGCAGCTTGGGCGAAGGACTGCTGCTGCGAAGGACTGCTGCTGCGAAGGACTGCTGCTGCGAAGGCAGCGGCTGGACCCTTCGAGGGAGGCAGAGGTGGAGTGCCTCGTCCTCCTTCTTTTTCGACTCACACCTCCTTTGCATGGAGGCGAGAGCGGAGCCGAAAATTCCCTCGGGAACGATGGGCATATCCAGCACATCCTCCTTTTCCCGGTCTGGGAGGTTGGTGAGGTTGAGCCATCTCGCTCTTTCCTGCACCACCATGATCCCCATTGCCTCGCCTGGACGGCGCAGCGTTGGACACGGAGACAAATGTCCGTGACCGCTGCCATCTCGTCCAGAGTGGCTGCCCCTGGGTTACCTGACAGGTCCTCGCAGAGCTCCGCTTGGTAAGCGGTTAGCAGCGAGGACACATTCAGGGCCCTGGCGGACAACGCTGTGGCTTTGTAGGACCGTTCAGTCATTGTCGACTGAAATCGGTCCGACTTTGCTGGCAGCGTGGGGTTCCTGCTTGGTGACGGGCCCATCCTCGGTAGGAGGTGGGCCGCTACCAGCGGTTCCATGGGCGGTATGCGGAGCAGGCCGAGCTTCTCCATTCCATCACAGTCTAGGGAGGAGGCACCCTGGATTGGGACCTTGTTGCTGAAGGGCCGGTCTCTCCACGAGACCGACACCTCATCCAACATCTCCGGGAAGACCGGAAGGAGTTGCCTCTTCGTCCGCGCTGCTTGGGGAAAATGTTTCCCTTCGTAGCGGGACCTGGAGGTCTCCTTGGCCAATTCAGGCCACGGGATGTCGAGTCTGGCCGTGGCGCGTTTACACACGGCCTGCAGGTCCATGCTCAGACAGGGCGAAGCTGGTGTGCTATCGCCCGGGAGAGCAGCCCTCGCTCCAGGCTTTGCAGCCTGAGCCGATGACATGAAGATGTCCTCTTCATGTTCATCCGACTCGGACAGGAGGAACGCCAAGGCGTCCTCTTCGTCCTCATCGTAGTCCAGCTCGAGGACATCCTCCGCGGGTGAGACCATGGTGAGGTCTAACCGGGAGCCCCAGCTCGGTAAAGAGTGGGGTCCCGTTCCCGCGTGTCTTGCTGTCACCGGATTCCGGCCTGCCAGGGCGCGGGATTCCGGTTCTGCAGCCATCGCAGATAATGAGCCCCAGACCGACACGGAGGGGGTTCACTCTCTGCGGCGGACGCCCCCGCGTCTTGACTGCCGGCCGGCAGGTCAGTGGACATGGGGGGGTCCTGCTCCGACAGGCTAGCTTGGCGTGCTAGCCGTCGGCGGAGGCTCTTCACGGTGAAGCGGACACAATGTCCGCACGAGCCGGGGTTGTCGATAGCGCCTCGGGCGTGTTCCAGCCTGAGGCAGGACGAGCAGACCTGGTGTGTGTCTGTGCCCGAGATCTTCAACCCGCAGCCGCAGAGTCGAGCCACCGAGTCGAGCCACCGAGTCCCTGACTCCTCTGGTGTGAGGGAGAGAGGCGTCCATCTTGTTCGCCTCATGGCGTGGAGAGGACCCGCTCTCAACAGGTAAGTTGGGAGAAAAAAGGTGTTACCACCCTGTCCTTAATCCGGAGAAAAGGACGGTGTGGGTCTTTTATTCCCGGAGAATACTGACTGGTGTGACAGTATGCTATGGGCTCAGAACAGTCTCATAATACACACATGCGCACAGAAGGATTCACACTTGTATTTCATGATCCGCAAAAGGATTCACACTTGTATTTCGGGATCCACACTTGTGTTTTTCAATGCACACACAAATGTATTCCGTTTCATATACATGTAAATAAAATCCAAATACAGAAAAAAGTTTTACATGTGTATTTTTGATCCTCACATATTTGTTTTCCGTTTAAAACCTCTGAACCTGCAACACAAACCGCTTTCTGTGCACGGATCGCTGTGCATTCGTGTGTGGGTTTTTTGAGACTCCCCTGACGGTCAGCCGATTCGTACTTGTAATTATTTCTATCTATAGCCAATCAGATGTCTCCTCAATTCTAAGCCAATCACATGAGCGCGCCCCCACGAGGGTAGATTTCTTGCGTTCATGACGTAGCGCTTCATGTACACATTTTGCGCAGTCCGGAGCTGACAGCTCCATGGAGCCTGCCTGCAGGCGCTAATCTCAGGACACCCTCCACTCTCAGTACAGCGCCACTTTCCGAACAGGAAATGCACGCAAATACAAGCCTTTATATTATTAAGGTACAGCGCCACTTTCCAAACCATTGATGAATGCTTGTGTACACAAAAACGGCAGGAAAAACCGTTTTAAATGTGTGTTTCCTGTGTGGCGAATACAGCTGCTTTATTTATGTCTGTATGAGCAGGGTGCGAACTGGAGGGGAGCAGGGGGAGCTATAGCTCCCCTAGTAGTGACATGAGCTCCCCTGGGAACATGGTTTGTGAAATTTGGGGGGAGCTCTCTAAAATACTGATATGATGACCAAATAAATTCCATTTTGGGCATGTTTTTTTTTTCAAAGGTGTAAAATAAGTGAAATAAAATTATAGTTTATGATTCATGAAAAAAGTGTCGCCTGCTTGCACGCTGCCCGCAGCTCCACCCACTACCCACTCACTCACAAGCTCGTTTAGTTGGCACTGCATGTTTACCAGGCATTGTTGCTGCTGCTGACATGTCGAAAAGAAAAAAAAAACGTACCTTGGGCAATTTCTTTAAAAAGACGGCCAAACAACCTGATCAAGAAGACCAACCGAATGTAACTGGTGGGAGCACATCGTACGTTGTGACTGCTGCTACAACAGAACCGAGAGAGGAGGGAGCTAACGTCAGTGCTAGTGCTAACTTGACAGCTAACGTTAACTTGGGGGCTGAAGAGACACAAGAAGACGAGCCAAGAGAAGCTAACTTGATGACTACAACTACCATAGTAGAGGTCGAAGGAGATGTGGAAGAAGATGATGATGATGATGCTACTGATGACCACTCCACCTGTTCTTCCTCTTCCTCCCTGCCTGCTGCTCGAGATGGGGGGGGGGGGGGCGAAGTTGCTGCGGTGGTCCCGCGGCCGCCGGCTGGCTGGACCAGCCAACAGTGGAGTGAGTGGATCACATTTTTGAGACATTTTAAGTTGATTTAATTAAACAGTCAAACGTTACATTGGTGGTCCGTGGATTACTTATTATCAAGTTGATTGAAGTTTGCGTAGCCCATACATGCTCGGGAAATCTGTTGACATGAACATGATCCATCGGGACGTTTCATGTAAATGTAGACCTGCGCATCACCCCGTGTGCAACAGATTTTCTCTATATAATAGGCCTATGTCTGTGCTGTTGCTATTAATGCACGGATCAGCATTTGCGGGGGGGGGCCCCGCAAAAAAAAAAATCCCGGCTCCCCCGGTGACCGTGGTATAGTTCGCACACTGTGTATGAGTTGTTGTGAGTGTGGAGGGAGCAGCTACAGGTTAGCTTAGCCTAATCGATCAGTGCACTACGAAGCCAGTGCTAGACAGTGAACTGTCAACGGGGGGAGCCCCGCCGGTCATTATCGGCTGATATTCACTCTTAATAGTTCGATCGGTGCTCTCTATAAAGGCCGATCAGGAGAGCTAGATCTGATCGATATGGACATAAACGCGAGTGGAGTATAACCGGACGCGAGAGAGAGATCAGATCAGCTGCTGAGTCTGATGGAGACACGCTGCTCTGCATGATCACCTGATGCTCCGCCCTCTGTTTAGCGAGCTGACCGGACTGCGCAAAATGCGTATATGAAGTAATCTTACCCTCGTGAGGGCGCGCTCATGTGATTGGCTTAGAATGAAGGAGACATCTGATTGGCTATAGATAGAAAAAAATTACAAGTACGAATCGGCTGACCGTCAGGGGAGTCTCAAAAAACCCACACACGAATGCAAAGCGATCCGTGCACAGAAAGCTGTTTGTGTTTGTAGGTTCAGGGGATTTAAACGGGAAACTAATAAGTGAGGATCAAAAATACATATGTAAAACTTTTTTCTGTATTTGGATTTTATTTACATGTTTATGAAACGGAATACATTTGTGTGTGCATTGAAAAACACAAGTATGGATCCGGAAATACAAGTTTGAATCCTTCTGTGTGCATGTGTGTATTATGAGACTGTTCTGAGCCCATAGTATGCTCCTTTAATCCTTTCCTCCTCCGTGGGGAAGAGAAAAGAAAAAACTTCCTCGCTACCGTGGTGTCGATAGTGAGGGAGCGAGCTAGCAACGGGTGTGTTGCTAGCTTGAAAAAATCAGACCTACGTTACTTTCCGGGGAAGAGAAGGGCGAGGTCGATTTCAATACTAACTGGCGTTAGTATTACCGTCTTCCTGCAAAGCAGAAGGAGTAGCCGGCGAGCGCCCGTCGACCGAAATGGATATTTGGGTTCAGTCTGTGGACCGTTAAGCTTGTCCGGCTACTATAGAGATGTGCTCTGAAGCGAGAAGAGGTGTTTGAATGACGCATGCGTCGTGGCGCAAGCTACTTATAGGGGGTGATTTCCCTGACGCTGACGTCAAGATCACCAGCCAATCAGGATTGGCATAATGAGGTTGATGTTTCTGTTTGCTCCGCGATGAGGCGCATCCCATAGTGAGACATCGAACGGAGTGTTATGAATGAGAACAAGAAACAGACATATTGTTGTGACATTCCCAAATGTCATCTATCAGTAATAACTGATATTAAATATTGATGTTAAATGATGCTCCTGTCTGCTAACATGCTTGTTTATACTCATTTAGGTTTGACATGTTTAATTTCACTATGAAAATCAGGACAGAAAAGCTCCTTGTATCAAGAGACAGGCTGATAATTCACTGAGGCATCTGAATTCCATATTGCTCCAATCCTCGTTTCAGTCAGCATGTCTCAGATAAGCAAAGGCTCAGAGGGGGGCTGGTGAAATGTCAGAGAATGACAATGAGTATTTTGAAATTGCAGCCAGCCATCTGGATTAATGTGCACACGGATTCAACCTGTTTTCCTCCCTTCCTCAATGAGAAACTTTGAAACTTTAGCAAAAAGATATTTCACACTACATGTTCGAGGCGGCTGTTGTGTATAAAAAAGAAACAGACACAGAATGGGGAGACGTAGTTGTTGTGCTACTAAGCCAACAGCGGAAGTAGTTACAATCCAGAGTAATTATCTTTCCTCTGTAAATTGGAGGTTGAAACTAAATGCTACTGTGCTTTCTCCATGTGCTCACGGATGTGAAAGATCTTGGTAAAAAATTATAAACAGCAGTCGGGCCATTTCTGCTTCATGCGTCACTGAACAACTGCCTTGAATGAAAGGAAGCCCTTCTCCATGCTATTTTATACATCCATGGTCATGACATATTTGCTGTTGAGTGCCAGCATAGAGTCACACACTAGGGCAGCATTATAATAATAATAATAATAATAATTCATAATAATAATTCATTTTAATTAGAGGCGCCTTTCAAAGTAAGGACCTACAGTAAGGACACTTTACAATTCATACAATATTCTAAGAAAAGGTTTAAGACTGTACAAAAGGACCGTAACAGGGAACATGTTGGGAAACAGGGGACATAGCACTACAGTGAGTAGGCTGATCTGAACAAGTGGGTTTGAGGAGGGTCTTGAATGTGGTGATTGTGTCAGACTGTCGGATGTGAAGGTTATGAAATAGATTAAAGAAAAGATTATGCCTGCATTGATTTATTCAGATCTTCTTAATGGCAGTACAGCAGACTATCTGTGTAAAAAAGGAGCAACAGACTGCCTTGAATCTGCTGTGAAAAGGAAGAAAATGTGTCGTTGTCATGACCAACATGGCGCTTTGAATGTTCACCTCTGTCTGTTCAAACACTCTGTTCTCTGATGCAAAAGGACATTAGACACAGCTCAATGTCCTTCAGGCCGGTGGCCCAGCATGCCAGCAGCCCCCTGCAGGGGAGGGGAAACATAAGACTATGAAATGAGAGTACTGGATCAATGGGACACATGTAATGTATGCATGCATGGTGTTCATCAAGTTGACAGCAACATTACTGCTGCTTTAGTTGGTCTGTTTGAACAATGTAAGTGTAGTAATAATGTCTCTGTCAGTATAAGCCCTGTGCCACCAAGCTATTGCTCCAGCTATCACATTTTCAATTCTCGCATGGCACACATACCGTTTATGATGATAGCGTTGGCAGATTTCCAAGACAAACATATTTAATCTAAAATAAAAAAAGACCTCCTTGTTTATAGACCGAGGTAGACAAAGGTAAGCTAATAATTTCTCACCGGCAACTGTCGATTTTTGTCAGTCAAAATGTCAATTGTGCAAATAGCCTGCTAGCTAATAAAGCTAACATTAGCCCCATGAGGTTTGTGGAAATTGCGCTCTATTGCTAACTTTTCATTATTTCCCACACTTGTTTAAGCCCAAGAAAGCGATCCTAAATATGCCCTTGATTGACAACATTTGTATTGTTCTAAAAAGTTAGATTTAGGCTGGCTGAGAAGTGCAAACAAGAATTACAAAAGTGTGAAACACTTTAACAAAGCTTGAGACAAATTTACATTTTATAAAATAAAATTACATTAGCAAAACACTTTTACCAAATAAAAAACTATTTAATATTAATAAAAACAAATTAACAAGACGCGAAACACTTTTACAAAGCTAGAGACACATTTACATTTTATAAAACAAAATTACATTAGCTAAAACACTTTTACGAGAACTGAGACAAATTCACAAGTCCCGAAACAATTGAACATTTCCCGGAACAATTTAACATTTCCCAAAACACTTTAACATTTGCCGAAACACTTTAACAAATACGCTCTCGTGTGCACGAGAAAGTTACCGGTTCGCCAAGTAGGAAGTGGAACTATGCCTTTTACACACCACTTTCGCTGTTTACCTTCATTATAACAGCTAAAGAGTGACTCAGGCTGCTTAGTTTTAACCACACACACCTATCTCGTGCGCACGAGAAAGTATATCGTGATGAGCAAAACCGTGTCACTTGGCCCAGGTGGTTTCCACAGAACGGACAAAACATGTTTAACGACAATAAACACACTCGTGCCGTCCATACTGTAGGTACCGGCAGTCTATCCACCAAAACAAACTTAAAGTGGACCTATCATGCTATTTTTAGGCAATAGCATAGGTCTCAGATATATAAAAAACATGTCTATGAAGTGTTTTGCCCAGATCACCCATTCTAGCCATGCCTCATATCCCTCTATTTCACTTCCTGTTTCAAAAGTGCTGATTTGGGATATAAAGCTTTAAAAAAAAGAAGAAGAAATTGATAAAAAAAAAGGAGGGGGCTGAGCTCATGTGGGAGATGCTACCGGCAGATACTGCGGTGATGAAACGCCATATCATGGATTATCAAGGATTATTTCTGAAACAGTATGGAGCTCAAAGGCTTTCTCTCTTTTTCTGAACTCCAGCAGTATTATTTTAGATATGTTATATGTTTAACTGCTATGACTGTCATCTCTGCTCTGTGTCATTGTGTTGTCTCCTGGGTTCTGTAGTGCCCGGAGTCTGTCTTTTTGTTTTCTTCCTCCCCACCCCCATCCCCTCAGGAAGCCTTTTGCCTCCTGTCAGGTCATCATTGGAAATAAGAATTTGTTCTTAATTGATTTTCCTGGCTAAATAAAGGTTCTACTACTACTACTACTGTCTTACCGGTTATATCACAAGGTGAGTTCCTTTTTATTTCCTGCTTCTTCACACACATGCTCTGTCCAGTACAGGTTAGCTCTGAGTGTTAGCGATGCTAATGTAAACATGCACCGACCATATTACGTCCAAAACAGTCGGGCATTGTTTCTGATAGCATCGTTTCTGATAGCAACGTTTCTGATAGGGCCGTGGGTGTAAAGCCAGCCTACATTTCCGATATTACGTCATATCGGACGCAAATCTGGATCAGCTCCGTTGTAGCCCCGTTTTTAGAGATTTGGGTACGGAGGAAAAGAGAGAGGGTTTTATTTTCTGATGCTGCGTGAGTTCCCTGACACACCGGGGACACATATTTATGTATAAAAGACATCAAAAAGTGCATTTTGCATGATAGGTCCCCTTTAAGTTTGTGTCAATCACTTGCACGTCATTTCAGTTATGATGGACATTCCCTTTCCGGTTTGATTCTCTAGTTTGTTATAAAATGTAATTTTGTTTTATAAAATGTAAATTTGTCTCAAGCTTTGTTAACATGTTTCACACTTTGTCATTCTCGTTTGCACTTCTCAGCCACCGTACAATGCTTAAAAAGACAAAAGCTAACAATAAAAAAAATTGAGAACTTTATAAAAAAATTCATACATGAAGTTTTACAATTTGTCTCCTTTCAAAGCATTTTTTTTCTTTTACCAGTCATGAAGATCAGGACTGTCCATGTCTGTCCACTTCCAATGTCCTCCTCCTTTGTCCCAATCCTTCTCATAGTGAATGATGGTCTGCCACGATTGCGCCTGACCTCAGTAACCGGTAGCATAATTGACAGCTGTCGGAGAGAGGACATGGAGGGACACAGTGAATTAGCAATTGAATCCAATCTGCTCTGACCTTCTGATCAATGCTCTGGCATTTGGAGTTGGCGGAGTGAACACCTGTGCTCAGTTCACAGGCCCTGATAGATAACACAAGGAGGTGCTTCCTGGCTGGACTATCGATGACTTTTACTCCCACATCAATTCTTCTGACTCCTAGGGGTTTCAAGTATTCAGTAAAAAAAAGTTGCAGCTTTGGCAGAGCAGGGGTACAAACTGAGATTTGGAGGGGGGCTTATTTAGAGCAGTGCTTCCCAAACGGATTCTGCAGCAAAAATAAAAATGTTTGCAGTTCCCAAGTTTTTCCTCATGCATGTCTGTGCCTTGCCCGATCTGGAGCTAAGGGTTTATTTGGTACTTTCGTCAGCTGCATGTGCAGTTCAATTACCTCATTATCTTTTATTGACATTTTACATTTGTTTACACTTAATTAAATGGGTGTGTTGCTACTATGATGTTATTTTACTACGTTTCAATCCATTAATCATCTTGTGAATACGTAAGTCATGAGTATAATAGTTGTTTGTCAAATTTCACTTGGCATTCATTTATAAGAAATAAACGTTATATTAGGGATAAGAGTGGTAGGCCTACACCTGGTAAAATGGCTATATTGCACGAATATGAGATGTTGGTTTTAAACTTTGGAGGGACTTCGGCACAAACTCTTTAAAACCACTGATGTACAGTACGGAGCTGTTAAAAGCAGGGCGTGTCTTGTCTCTCACCTAAAAATGTAAAAGTTAATAGTACAACAGGATATGCTTTTGGAGGTTGTCTACCTAACAGAGAATCTACACAATAGCTAAGCACTTGCCAGACAGTATCATGCTCAGAATGATGGGGAAGCAGCCTGGGATTGCATATTTGTAGGATTATCCAAACAAATCCCTCACTACCCTCCTCAGAGATATTGCCAATATGCAGTGACCCTGTTGTTCTCCCTCTCTCTTACTGAAATAAATAGCTGTGCATATTTCACCGGGTTGTGGTATATTCCCGCCTTTAGCTCTAATTAGTGAGTAGATGAGAGAGTTGTACACAGTTACTCCAGGACATGTTGTTCTTTTGTTGTTGAGTTTAGGGAGGATATTTCACAGTCGCTTGTGTCATCAATGGGCTTCACTTCTTTGTGGTATAGACTCGGGATCACAGCATCATCTCTACGGTAACTCATGTTCAAAGCTGTGGAGCTGAGGACACAGCTTTACAGTACTGATGAATGACGTGTGTGCTGAAAGGATCTGGTTGATTGATGGTTGCTGGCTGTTCTCTGTTTTGTAACAGGATCATGACGTGTGCTGGGAGGAAATAGGTTTTTCAAAGCTGCAGATCCCTTTGTTCTTATGTCCTTACGTGCTGCTTAACTTTCAGCCGTATAGGGACGGTCAGTCTGGCACATATACAGTCTATGGTCTGGCTTTTATCTGTATTGTCTCCTGAATATTACATTTACATTGAAATTTGAATAGGATTTTGGTTATGGGCAACTCACAATACTTCTTGTATGTTTCGGTAATTCCTGAACTTCAACAAGCACTCCGGTCCCGATCCCAGCTGTTTTTATCACTTTTTTGTGTCAGCGTTTCTGTTGTGAGTTCTTGCAGCGTTTAGTTTATTTAGTGCTTTCAGTAAACCCTGCACATGTTTCGTCAAGTTGGTGAGTGTTTTCTAAATGCTTTGCATGTGTTTCTTCATTTGCATGTGTTTGTATATTATTGCATTACTTTTTCTTTACTAAAAGACATGTCCTCAAAAAGGCCCTTCTAAAAACACTAAGCTGAAAAAGAAATCCAAACTTTAGCAGAGGAATAGGAAAGCCGACAGTTACGAACCAAATAGATAAACATGTTGCAGCTTATTACTGTAGTTACATTAGGGGCTTACTGTGTGTTTTAACACAGCACATCTAGGCAGAGGATTCCCCCACTGGCAACATTGCACATGCAACCGCTGCCATGCCTCGCAGGATATCATCATCAAGTGCACGCGTCTCTGGAATTTCCTCTCAGGCCGCTGGAACTGGAATGTGTTTTTACTACTGAAACTCTGGCAGCACGATCTCCTCTAATTTCCCCTGTGCATGTGAACCAAACTGGATAATGCTATCCATGCCAAACTGTGTCCTTAAACTCTGCCTTACCCTTCATTCCTTCCATAAAAGTCTTATCTTTTTATTTTCCATCTTCTCCGTGTTAATAAATCCTTAGCAAACTATATTCCGGGTGCAATTTGCATTTCATCATCTCTCAGATTGGGTCTTTTGTCTAATTCCCTTTCATATTACCTTTCTGTCTTTGTGCACCGTTATAAGCTGCACATTTTGGGCATTCAGTCTTCCACAATGACCTGTGCTCATTGCAGCGAACCCACATCAATAAGCTAATAATTCAACCTCTGTCCTGATGGGTGCTGATGTATGTACTAATCACCTTTGTCCTGAGATGGAACCTATTGAAAATCAGTAATGTATTCATTAACTTAATTGAATACAGAGTGCAATGTGTGCAACCTTGAGTAAGATCAATTATCACTCAAATCTAATTTATTTGATATGTTTCACTGTATTGAATAAATGATATCTGTTGCATGTTAGATATTTGATTGAACTTGCACGACACCATGTACAATTTGAGTCACTTGACCTTGCACATTACATGAACAATAATGTCAATAAAGAAATGGATACAGTATAAAGCACAGGTGTTAACAGCAAGCTAAACATTTCACCGTTCATATGTTTTACCTTCCTTAGTGGTCCGACGGTTCTCTACATCAGCAGGACGTTTTTAAGGCAAAGGACCACTTTCATCAAAGTGAGACGGAGCAGGGTCCTTCTACTACAAGGGTAGAAAAATGTATATTAAATTACAATAACATGTTAGGTAGTCTACATGTAAACATACCGTTTATGCAATACTTATATGCAAAAATGACATATACACAACATATACCCTTATCTATAAAGTTTGCCATTATGGATAGATGTCACACAGTGATTTAGCCAACTCACATAATTACTTGAGGACTCATACAGGAGACAGTTCAATTAATGTTGCGTTAATAAATTGTGTGTGGTTTTTGTTTCATTAATAGTCTTGATTATAGCTCAGTTGGTAGAGCTGGCAGCCCATAAACGGAGACTTGGTCCCCATGCGAAGGACCGGACAATTTATCGCGTGTCATCTCCCCCTTTCAACGCTGTCACTCCAACAAAGGCACTGGTTTCCAGAAAAAATCTTTAAAAAAACAAACCTCATGGACCCTCTGTTGAAAAACGCATACTCTACTGATGTGTAAGGTTGAAAAGTGAGGCAACCAGATTTACAATAACCTCAAGGGCACCTGAACAAATGTATTCATGCAATAAAATACAAGGACATTGGTGGACGTGAGTTATAATGAACATCAGTCTACACCTACAGCATGGAGATAAAAGGTATATAATCAAGTAAAGCTTTCAAGCATATGTGTCATGTTCAAAAACACTATCGTACTCTGAGGACCCTCTAGAGAGCTCACGTTTGAACCCCTGTTAAAAGTGCATGCTCGACAGATGTCACCCCTTCATTAGTCTTATAACATCACCTTGTAAAGAGGCCATCTAAAGGAATTGGTGTTAAGGTATTTACTTTTATCAGAATCACCATCACATTCTCACGTGAGACCACTAAAAAGTGAGGTAACCAGTATACACATACATATAACAGCATGTACAATATCTCGAAGGGCACATAAAAATGCAACAATATATAAAGGACATTGGTGAAAGTGAGTTACAGTGAACAGACCCTCTGTGGGGATAAATGGTTTATAATCATTACATTTTGTGCCCCAGCATGAAGCTTTCAGGCGTGTGTGTGTGTGTGTGTGTGTGTGTGTGTGTGTGTGTGTGTGTGTGTGTGTGTGTGTGTGTGTGTGTGTGTGTGTGTGTGTGTGTGTGTGTGTGTGTGTGTGTGTGTGTGTGGGTGTGTGTGTGTGTGTGTGTGTGGGTGTGGGTGTGTGTTAATGTTTGGTGATTTTTTTTTTTGCCGTTTTGCTTCTAATGGTTATGTGTTCTTTATTGACCTTAATCACTGCACTCAATCTTTCCCGGCCTTGCTCCCAAACACATCAGTGATTTTTGCCCTGGTATGTGCTCTTCTCCGCTGATGGAGCTCTGATGGCTGCTCACAGGTCATGCTGAGTGACAAGAGTGATTAGGCTTTTTCCTCCCGTCACCATGGGAACTCTCTGCTTACTTAACTCAGACAGCTATCTAACCTCAATTAATCTCGTCTTAAACCTCACTTTTTGTAAAAAGCTTTAAATATTATTTTTTATTTATACATTCTTATTTGCTCTTTATCTGATTATTTGTTGTTGTCTTTTCTTCCTCACTGCTTATGTCCTTTGGCTTTTTATACATTTTATCTGCGTAAAGCTCTATTTAACACTCTTAAGAAAGGTTATCTACTATATAATTAAAGGTTGTTATTACTATTTATATTTTAGTAGTCATTTCTGGCCATTTTCTAGGCTCTATGGCCCCTGCAAATAAAAAAAATTGGTTAATCTACATGTATATATCAATGTTTTATTGATAAAATACTAAATATGAGAATGTATCCATGATATTTGATGTCTTTAATGCATCCTGATTTTATTTCCTTCCAAATGTACTTTATTGAGTCCAGAATCAAAGACACATAATTATCATTGAGGCAAAAATACCATTTAATTGTGCCTATAAAAAACTAAATATGGTCTGACTCTGCCCTTAGTGTGATCTAGTTGTGTTTGATGTTGTTTTCCCAGTTCTGTTCCTGAAAGGCCCCCTGTCCCCTTTTCATCCACTAATCCCTCCGCTCCGCTCGATGATGCTGCTACCTGATGGTGACAGAGACGAGGACGCCTCTCTGTGATGAGAGAGGTACAGAGAGGCCAGTTGCCACATCAGCAGGGTGCATAAGTGCATTACACATCGCCATTAAGGCTGCTGCAGCTCTGGTGGCCATGCTGTGATTATTTAGAAGTCGATCCCCTGGTATCAAGCAGGGCCGAGTCGTTCCTCTGTGGTTGGTCAATACGGCTTGTCAATCACAACAAACCAATTAAGAGTTGACGACAGACGTAAAATATCCACAAACAGAACATTAAAAGTTCGTCTCGATGTATTTTTGCGGGAAGGGGGGTTTGTGTTCTGTCCCATGACCTGGCTCTAAGCAGTCTCTCAGACATAACAAGCATAGTCTGGTACCACACACATTTAGGCAAATGCCACCCTGTAGCCTACTTGATCAATACAACCAAATAAGATTATTTTTTTATTTTTTTCAGGAACTGATGAGCAGAGTCATTTTTGGACAGAGCTAGATGTTACCGTATTCCCAGTATTTGTGCTAAGCTAACACGCTGTAACCTAGTATTTAAAGAAAGTTGCGCTCATCTTCTCATTTACCTTTAGCCGAGAAAGAACATTATTGTATTTTCCAAAATGTCAAAGAAATACTTTAAGAATAAGATCGACTGAATTTCAAGCCAACACTTTAGTTTAGGGTGGATAGTTTAGCAGGGTGACTGTCACCTTGAGTTGCTTAGTGAATCTTTGAGCAGCCGATCATTCATGAATGTTTGAAAAAAAGAGGAGATGTGGGGAATCGTATGTCATTTTGAATATCATATGAGAATACATGTTTTCTATCAGATCTGGAGAACCCATTCTGGAGCACCACCATATAACTGCTTTCAGATAATATATGTCACATACACATAGGGTTGCCCACTCCTTGTAATAACCTTGTGGTGCATCAGTTAAGGAATGAGATATTAACTGAGGCTGAGGAGGTTTTTTTGATGAGGGCTCAATGAAATTGAAACAGCCTTGAAATTCAATGATGAATTATTGCCATTTAATAGCATGGTTTCACTCCTCTATTACAGCGGTTTAATATATGCTAATTGTCATGCATAAATGTGCAAAGTTTCAGCAGTTATACTCAAGAGTACATACTGTGCTAATAGACGAGAAGTGATTTTAAAATAAAACCCATGTGGAGTCCATTCTCTGGATTTGTAATCCCATTCTCGTGGATGTGATATCTCAGGAACGCTTTGAGGACATTTCTTTAAATGTTGTACACATGTCCATTTTAATCAGGGATGAACGGATCAATGTCACTGTGACATCCTAATGTTATGCAAACACACATATCTCATCGCCATAACTCAGGAACAGAAGGGAAGGTTGTAAGCAATCTTTCGCATTTTAATAAGATATTACTCTGACTTACTGGATGCAGTTTGCAGGTTAAAGGCCTGCCTTTGGTCGCCTATTTTAGCTGCACTGTCCTCCCTTTACTTTGAGGTCTTCACTCCATATTCTTTGAGTCCGGATAAACATGGATGTAAACGGAAAGTTGACGTGTTGGCGGAGCATTCACGGTAATTGTAGCTTACTAATAAGCTGCTCTTGAGTTGGATCGACACCTCTTTTTTTCTCTGTGGGCAATCAATGACCTGTTCTCAGTGAGAGGGCTGGAGCTTCTTGATGAATCACAGAGGCAGTGGTTAAAGAAACAGAGTGGGGGTCTCGCTAAGCTGATTGCAACATGGAAAGTCCAATTCCAATGATTCCCAAAGGCAGTTTTTATATTGTGGTGTGTTCATTGGTGAATTGTAAACAAGCATTTTCTTTTGCGAATCCGTTTTTTGGCACCATCTTTTTATGATTAACCGAGAGGATCAAATTGCTGAGAGTAGTAATTTTAATTCTCAGATTGCTTCTGTACCCTTGGGTGATATCTCAACCACACCAGGAAGATTTTTTTTCCGATTTAAAGACAGAAAACTGCAAACTTGTTTATAACTGAGTGAGTGTCATTCAAGCACATCCAAGAGACAAATGTCACATTACAGTGACGGAGCATGGAAATAGGATTTATGCAGGGAAAAATATCTGAGATTAAAAAACTGTGGCGCCCAAACCACGATTTACACAGTAATGAAAAACAGGATTATGGATTTGTTCAAAAGCTTTTTGAATGTCTGACAAGTAAGCAGCAGTAGAGTGAAACATTGTGCAGATACTTAATACACAACATCATTCAATGTCCTTTCAATAAGTGCATCTTGCAGCCTTTTTTGGTCTTGGTTGATCCATTTTAATTGTCTTTACTTTAATCTTGGCTAGATTTTCCCACTGATTACCCAAAGCTGATTATCATGCATTCATATCCAATTTGGCCACCAAAACATCCACCTCTTGATCGTTTAACATCACAAGCTGCTTATTCCTGTTCTCCAACTTCCTCTTAATATGACAAGATTTATATTTTGCTGATTTTACACCAATGTAATGGTTACGCATGTCTATTAAGAGATTATACGACTTCTGCTTCAAGAGCCCCTTCTAATAGCAGAGCCTTTTCCACCAATTATAACTGTATACATATAATTAAATCAATTATTTGACATAAGTGTCTCTGACTGAGCTAATGTAGCATATTAATGTTGTTGCTACAAGGCTAGAAATGAGAGCAAACGTGTTGAATAATGCATGAACACTCCCGACTCTGAACAACAGGAGGTTTTTACTCTCCAATTTTGCAGACATCGTGTGAATGCAGCGATGACATACACGTAGATAGAAAACTACAGTGTGTTTTACAATATGCTGAAACGAAACACAGTAATCAAGCATAAAACTGTGAAACATGCTGACAATGTGTTTGCAAGCCTGAAGTGCTTATGATAGCAGGGAGTGTTATCACTACAGGTCTAATGCTCCCTCCATCTTTATCAGGGGCTGAAGAGAGATAGAGGAGAGCTCATCATTCAAGACCTTGCCATCCATCTTTCCCTCCCTCTATCTCTATCTGATTCTGTCCATACCTCTTTCTGATTCCCTCTCTCAATCTCTTCCTCTTTGCATTGCCAGGCCCTGCTGAGGCCAGAAACAGCCATGTGGATTCGGGCGGCTTCGAGCCAAGCCGCCTCCAAGGGAAATTACCTCGAGCTTGCTGAGCATTTAATGAGGTTCACAATGATTTATGTTGCCTTATGTACAGAAAATAGAATATGGGAGCCGCATATATTGGCTTGTTACTGATTAATTCCACACTCTAATTTCAGCCTGGATACATTTAAATATTCTATCGACAGCGCTGTGATGTCCTGTGCTTATTGCTTAACAAGGAGGGAAATTAAAGTTCTACCAAATTACGCACATGGACACCTGTCTGAGTGTTGTTTTGTTCAGTTTCTCTTTTGTTTGAGAGGATTTCTAGGTTGAAAGGTCTTGTGTCAAATGAAATAGTCTCATCTCTGCCAAGTCACGCTGAACTCTCCATCCCTTTCGGCCTCTTTTTCTCACGTCTCATCACACAAGTCGATTAAGTTTCCGTAACAGTGCCTTGACCGCACACATATGCGCGCTCACACACAGCAGTAAGATGTTTATTTCATTTGACGTCGGGGAGAGACAGTCCTGTCTATTACCGAGTAGATATTATTTACTGTCAAGTTACCTTGGGCATTCATTCCTCAGGACCCTTCACTCTCAATTCTCACTTGATCAGAGCTGTCAAGTTATTAGTGTCTCTTAGTTTCTGCTGGGATTTTAACACTCTTATTTCCACCTGCTTTCTGTTTTAGCCGAATGATACCATGCCTATCGGCTGTATTCTAGCTGTAGATGAAGGCGAGCAGTCATGTGTCTGGGGGGAACAATGGATTATCTAGCATCGGGTCTGCTCCTTCCCTCTCAATTTAAATGCCAACAAGTCTATCTTAAGATCAGATAATAACATGGTACTCCTCTCTTGGCCAGATCTTTTGGTCTTTTCAATTAAAGTCCCTTTACCTTAGATTTGAAAGCGGCCCCTCTCTTGCGGTGGTGTGTTGGTCGAGATTAACTGTAACCTCTGCTCTGTCATGGGCTGAAATGAAACCCTCAAGTCACGAGGTTGGTAGGATTTAAAGCTGTTTATTCTTTAGAAGAAAAGTTTAATTATGGCAAAATCTTGTCTTCGGAAGAAAGGAAGAAGTGGCTGTCTAGAGAAATATCTCTTCACTTCATCAGGATTATGTGCCTCTCATTTTATCCTTTTATTCAAATCCTCAAAATCAACATATTTATCTCAGAAGGTCTGTTCAAATAATCTCACAAGTTATTGTCACGGAAATGTTTGAGGTCGATTCCTTTTTGGCTAATACCAACAGTATGTGCATTGTTAAAATTTACAAAAAAATACCATTTTATGTATCCAATAGCTCAGTTTTATGGTGGGAATTTCCTTGAGCCCTACAGCAGTGAGACAGTGGTAATGATGTCATTTATAGCTAAACCACAGACAGTGAGTAATGGAGGAACTGCGAGGATCTTATGACAGTGTCTGATTCACATCTGGCAGCCCTGTGTTTGGATTAATAAAACTCATGTGCATGTTATATCCCATAGGCACGCTTTCTTATTCACCATTCATGAGTTATTACTTGTGTAAAAGTATACAAATCGTAAGTGCACTCTAAAAACGAATTCAGGCGACCTTTCACCTCCGCTTAATTAAATGCACGGTTGCAAGATAAAAATGTGAGTTAATTGATTTAGATAAACATTTTAAGTTGCGAACATTAATTTATAAGTTGTGTTGACGTAATAATGTTGGTAATTACATCAACTTAATATTGTGTGTCATTTGAGCTCTGATTTCTGCGTTAATTGACTTCAAACTAAATTCAAGTTGTAGTAAGTAATGCAATTGGCTTGATAACTTAATTGTTCTACACCTTGAGTTAAGGATTTCAATTCCACTCCCACTTAAGATGCCTGGACAAGTTCCCACAGTTAAGACAAATAGAAATATACAAAGGACATTTTAAGGTGAGTGTCATCTTTTGTCATTCAAATACAGTAGATAGCCTTGTAGTTGCACTGTAGAGGCAACTTGCTGTGTGCCCATTTCCCATGGTAATATGGCTAATGTGTTTATTTATTATTTGTGGGGCAATTTCAATTTGTGTTATTTATCTTTTTTCTCAAGATTTAAATTATTTACAGCGCAAGTTCTTTCAGGAAGACTGGGTGTATATACATTCACTCCGCAGCTGCATATAATCAGCTCATCACAGGCGTTCTCTTTAACTGTATTACATTTCACCTCATTCTCCAGCAGCCAATCAACGTGCTGCAGCCAAACTATAAAATGGTTCTCCTCTCTCCTGCAGTCAGCTGTGATTTCAGGTGTTCATGCACCTTATCATACTGTATGGCATGTGTCAATAAATGTTCAAACAAAATGAATTCTCTCCTGATTGAAACATCATGTGTTGAAATAAACAACTGAAGTTCAAAATAAAAAGTGAATTGCCTAATATTTTTGTTGTGGAATCAATTAATTTCTTTCTTTAAAGGCAAAAACATGAAAAAGCTAAGAAAAAAAACAAGTGAATACAATATATTTGGAGCAACTTAATTTATAAATGGTTGTCAACTTAATTGTGTGTTCACAATGTACATACATACAACTTAAAGGAGACCTATCATGCTATATTTAAATGATATAGTGTATGACCATATAAGGTATATTTATACATTTTATTTTTCAAAATACCAAACAGATCATTTTTTAGACATGCCTCCTTTCGCTCATTGGATTGGATTGGATTGGATATACTTTATTAATCCCCGTGGGGAAATTGTTTCTCTGCATTTGACCCATCCTAGTGTTAGGAGCAGTGGGCTGCCCTTTTGAACAACGCCCGGGGAGCAGTGTGGGGAACGGTGCCTTGCTCAGGGACACCTCGGTAGCACTTGGCCGGGACTTGAACTGGTGACCTTCCAGTTGCCAAGCCAAGAAGCCTGAAGCAGCGGAGGTTTTGGTGGAGGTGCAAAAATCTCGGTTGCAGCAGGACGTTTCTGAATGGTTAGCTGACAAGCTGTTGTCCCTATTTATTTTACTCTGTTACGATGCTTGCTCCTTATTCCGTTCATATTTTGGCTAATTAGCAATAATGCAATGTGTACAGTTTGTAACGCAAAAACAGCGATATATATATATATATTTATAAAGGGAGACATTCATATTTTCAGTATATTTACAATGGCCTCATTGCGTTTATTAATAGTTTACAGTCCTTTTCTTCCAACATCGTGCAACAACCATTGGAAAGTTGAATAACTTAGGATGATAAAAAGTATAACTCCAACAACACCTCAGTTGTCAGCAATGTGTGTAGTTTCATGTGTTTTTAAAAGCTCAGTTATTGACTTCTTTGTGCAAATTGCGCCACGATGCCTTCTGAACGGAGAATGTGTGCTGCATGGAGATACCACAGGTAACATTTTTGACAGCTTTACTAAGTTGTCTGTTTAAATACATTGTTCACATGTCATTCAATATATGTTTATCACAATGTGTCAAGACGGATGCAGTAACTTGAGGACTCTGTAACCTGTATGGTGGACCATCCTGGATTGGAGCCTGTGTGCCTAAATGTGTTCTCCCTGCAGAATGCGTTGAATATTTACAGAGCTGAACATGGTGGACTACAGTTGAGGCAAATAGAGCAGTGAGTGGTTTGTTTGTTTTGACTAAAATTGTAAAACGAATGCTAATATTGTTCATGGAAATAAATACTGGTGTATATGGCTTTATGCAATCTTTCATTCTGTCATTGTACTATTATATACACACACAACCTTATGCTTTTGAAATCAGAATATTCTTTACCCATCCAAACATGAATAATCACAACACATTTTGATATTAACTCGGAACTTTATTGTCAAAATCAACGGTTAAAAAAACCCATTAAAAAAAACTAAATGTAGCCTACTTGTATTTTGTATAAATGACACTAAATATTTTTACAGAAGCTTTGTGAGCTGGTGCTGGGGCTTCCTTGGACGCAGGATCAGAGTGGTGATTCCGGCCTGCGTTGTCCTCAGGATACGCAGGGAGTTTCCTGATCCGTGAAATGTCGATATTGGGTTCAGACAGCAGCCAAATTGAACCGTGTAGCATACCCGGCGATGACCTCTTCCCTGTCAGGTCGCTCATAATGGTGCAGGGTCCACAAAGACTTGGTCGAAGATGAGGTCCATCAAGTTGGCCACGTAGGGCTGTGCAATGGTAAAAAAAGCACAACAAAAAATGTGGTTTAGATTAGTATATGCATGTAAAAAACTGAAACTTCTTTCTAATTTTTTTATTTTATATTTGTAAATAGTTGTATAATAAATATTTTAAACACTTACGGAATGTGGAGTCAGTCTTTACTGGTTTTGCTCTGCATTCTCCCTTCCTGGCCTTTGGGAACTGCAGTTTATACAGAGGGTTTCCAGTGGATGTAGTGGCTTGTGCGCGCTCAGCGTTTTCATTGTAGTGCAGGGCTGCCAGGTACAGTCTTTCATTTCCGCCATGATACAAACAAATGTAAATAATAGCAAAGGATGTACAAATTGTCACTAATTAGTAAGTATGTGAGGTGCTGGCCTGTAAAGAAGAACACATAGTTAGAACAAAATCATCTCAACTTAGTATTCAGGATGAGAAAATACTATTTGGATAAATATAGTCTGAAATCCCAAAAGATGGGGCTAAAACTCTCTATTTAGCAAAGCTCTTTGCTTAGCCTTTTCCAATCTGAGTTAGTTTTGAACCGTAACGTGCATGCTGTGTTTCTGACTCAATACAGATGATGTGTTGGAGAGGGGCTGAGCTCAGTAGACTGACTGTAATGAGTGCTAGCCACTAATTAGCCTGTTGCTAGAGGTAAGGCCTTGTCAACAACAACAGACCAACGGGGCTTTAGCTCAGTTTTACTCGTGGTGTGCGTGTCCCCTCGCATACATACACAGTGTTGTATCCTAACACACCCCCATTTATATTCATGTGCGCAAACAAGTAAACACACAAAAGCTTTCACATATAACGCTGCAAAAACCGGCATGTCTCATTAGCGTAGCGTAGCTTAGCTTACAGATCGATGATATCTGACCATTCTTACAGACTACAATCACAAAAGCTTTTACATATAACGCTGGAAAAACCGGCATGTCTCATTAGCGTAGCGTAGCGTAGCTTACAGATCGATGATATCTGATCGTTCTTACAGAGTACAATCACAAAAGCTTTTACATATAACGCTGGAAAAACCGGCATGTCTCATTAGCGTAGCGTAGTTTAGCTTACAGATCGATGATATCTGATCGTTCTTACAGACTACAATCACAAAAGCTTTTACATATAACGCTGGAAAAAACGGCACTTGCCTACAGAAGATTACGTTTGTTATTATAACTTACTCAATATGATTTTAGAGGATACAAAATACTAATAAATAGGAAAATAAATACTTGTGTTATCGCCTAGGGCGTGGCTTTACAGCCTTCACACAGATCGCCATTACGGCAGTATGTCTGAACATGTTAGCAAATGCCTGATAATTCAAATAAAAGACAAAGCAAAGACTGCGGAGTGTACACAATAAAATGCTACAAAAATATATAAACACCTAACCGATTACTATTTGGGTTTGAGGCGACATTGATACGGCGAAGCTACATGCTACATGCTACAAGCTAGAGATAGCTTTATCAGGAAAAACACCGCTAAATAAAAACTTACAGCTTCAAAATTGGATGTGTCCTCACTGGCCTGGTCCCGGATGGTTGGTATTGATCCCGGGTTTAGCATTACTTTGGAGGCATATCCGTGTTGGACTTAAGACAAGTTCATAAACATGTCCGTCGTAAAATGTTTGGAACACACAAACAGAAATCTGCCGTGGTCTTCTGGCAAATGTCCCTTGTAAATGAAGTCTAGCCACAGATTCATTTCTTTTTCCACCGATGGCATTGCATGCAGTCCCCTGTCCCGAGTCTTGCAGCCAACAACAGCACAATGTTTAACTATCTTAGACATCCTGGCAAGAGCAGGCAAAAACACAGATGTGGGTTGATTTAGCCTGCCGATAGCCTATATGCGAATGAGAGGTTTGGCAATGCACGTGGCCGTGGCTCATTCCCCTGATAGGTGGAGATTTGACCAATAAGCCGAGGACTTCTCTGTGACGTAGAAAAGTGTTGACATCTGGATCCGTTTTTTCCAGATCCGTTGCAGCCCCTTTTTTAGAGATTTGGCGAAGGAGGAAAATAGAGAGGGTTGTGTTTTCTGACACTTGGTGAGTTCCCTGGAACACCGGGGACACATATTCATGTATAAAAGACGTACAAAGGTGCATTTTGCATGATAGGTCCCCTTTAAGATTACATTTAAATCATACGGTAAAACAAGTTGGAACAACTTAATTTTTGGAGTAATCAACTTAAAAACTTGTGTTTATGCTACCAATCATTAAGTAAGCGGTAATTAAAAACACCTCTGATTGTAGAGGAAAAGCCTTCTCCCCTAACTCAAATAACTTTGTTGCTTTAAGAGAATTTCATTAGAAGTTGTCTTAACTCAATAAACATCGATGCAAACTGTTGCCTTGATTTTCTTTGTTGAGCCAAGGCATTTGTTTTTATAGTGTGTTAAAGAAAACAACAATTGGCCTGCAGGTTTTTAATCCTCCTCCAACATGACATTTTCTTTGTATTTGTACCAACTTAAAGGTAGGATATGTAAGTTTGAGAAACCGGCTTTGAAACCGAATTTGAAAATACACGACCGGAGAAAATCTGCCACTTCCTTACAGAGCACCTCCTCCAACACACACGAACGCGCACATGACCAATGAGGGCACGAGATAAGTGTGTGCACACATGGAAGGCTGACATCCAGTTATTTTAGCCGGGCCGGCTAAAATGATTGGTCGTGCTTTTTACAGTACTACGGCTTCCACAGATGAAATGTTTTTATGGATTTTTTGGCAAAGCACTTAAGATATTCATTGCCATCGGGGTGTTAAGAGCATTCCATGGAATATAACAAAAAGTGTATCTCAAGCCGGTTTCTCAAACTTACATACCCTACCTTTAATGGCTGCATCTCAGGTCGATTATTTTCATTTCCTCACTCGTCGGCCCTCGGTATCACCGGAAGTTGATTTGTCAGCGCCAACTTGAGTAGCGTCCCATGGCGCTTATTTCTGCCGGAGGAGCGAAGAGTGATATTAGAGGAGCGATAATCGAGGAAGCACCAGACCATCCTCCGATAAAATCCTCAGATACTCGCCCCGCCCCCTTACTGTGTATCGCTCACTGATTGGACGATGCAGCGCATGCACTGATCTGATGCTTCTTGACATGAGAGCAGTTTCCCAGCGGAGTGAAGAAAACACATGAAACTCACAAGAGTCACTCCTCAGTTTATACCGTGTTTTGTTTCAATTAAAGGTGGGGTAGGTAAGTTTCAGAAACCGGCTCGAGTGCATTCAAATGTGAAAGTACACAGCCGAAAATAATCCGCCCCTTCCTTCAGACTTCCTTACAGAGCACCTCCTCCAACACACATGAACGAACGCGCACATGACGTCAGCAGACTGGTGAAAGTGGCCGCCTGTTGCTGGCGAGTCATTGAAGTACTGCTGCAATGCACGCCCAATGACGGCACGCCCAATGAGGGCACGAGATGCATTTGTGCGTGCACGAGATGGAAGGCTGACAGACAGGGCGGCAATCCAGTTGTACTTTTTACAGTACCACGGCTTCCACAGATGACATTTTTGTATGGATCTTTTGTCAAAGCACTTCAGATATTCATTGCTATCGGGATGTTAAGAGCATTCCATGGAATATAACAAAAAGTGTATCTCGAGCCGGTTTCTGAAACTTACCTACCCCACCTTTAATGTATCATTTAGTTACAAATATGTGATATATCTGAACAACAGTCAAAGTGGTAAAAAATTATTTTATTCATTTATTGGAAACATTTTCATTATCGCTTTTTTCGTTTATACATTTTAAGAATGGCGTTTATCTTTTTTGAGAATGAGTTCTTATTTTATTTTATTTATTTGGGTCTACAACAGATGATACATGTCATGTAAATGTGTACTAACAGAGGCGGGTTGTGTGTGAAAACAACGGGGACAGAGCCGGGCTGAAGTCGAATAGTCCATTTAGCTTAGGAATCTTCCTAACGGCATAGATATACAGTATATAAACAGTAGATGACTCACCCTCGCTGCTGGACAATGGAGACCGATGTTGCCACATGGCGGCCATCTTGCCACAATGGCAGCTCGCTCATTCATAACATTATGTCTATGGTGCACTGTTATTATCTGAAATAACCGTAGTTTGCTCAATTTTCAAACGGTTTGGTTTGTTATAAACATCAAAGATGTAGTTATGATACTGCATAGCCTACTTATAATTATAATCATGAATTTTTTTCAACATGTCTTGTTGTCTCCTGTATCATAGCCATGCTAATAATGTTTATAATAAACCAAACCGTTTGTAAATCAGTCAAGATTTCAGCGAGTTAAGAGTATTTTTGTGCAGATCACTCACCTTACAACAGCTGTAGCAGTAGTTGTTGACTGTGGCAAGATGGCCGCCGGTGAGCCACGCTGGCGACTCCCCCTTGAGCTATCTAGGTTGCGTTCCAATAGTCCATTTAGCTTAGGAACCTTCCTAACGGAGTGAAATGACCCGGAAGTACGTCACTGGCAGCCATGATAAGTGCCGTTCCAATTCTCTAAATGAAAGGAAAGGAGGGTTGCGTTCCAATAGTCCATTTAGCTTAGGAACCTTCCTAACCAAGTGAAATGACCCGGAAGTCCCTCAGTGGCAGCCATGATAAGTGCCGTTCCAATTCTCCAAGGCTGAAGTCGAATAGTCCATTTAGCTTAGGAACCTTCCTAAAGGAGTGAAATGACCCGGAAGTCCCTCAGTGGCAGCCATGATAAGTGCCGTTCGAATTCTCTAGAATGATGAGAATGATAGGAAAGGAGGTTTCAAACTTCCTTTATAACCTCCTTTAGCTTAGGAACCACTGGACCTCCCTAACCGACAGGAGAAGCGAAAATGCTGCCCCACAATGCCTTGCAGCCGCAGCATTTGCCGTCACTCAACAGTCGGCCGTTCACGGAAACAACCGATTATGACGGAGAAATGATATCATGAAAGTTACGGTGCTTATTAAGCATTTTAAAACATAGGTGGTAAGTTGCCAAAGTGCTTTGTTTTGAAGGTTCATCAGTATTATAATCAAAAAGAGAAATATGAATGTTAGTTTTTACTGAAATGATCAAATACAGTCAACATTTCAGTCTTTACTGAGTTGTGTGGAGTTTGTTCAACTTTTAAAATATGTTTGAATGGTGAAATACACAGTGATAGATGTTAAGGACTAACGTTTATAATACATACATTTGTATTGATTTTAAGATCTTTAGTTCATACAATCATACGTATTGGGATCATTGGTATTAATGTGGACCGAAGGGAGAGGGTGACGAGCATAAGTTTCACTTTCCTTTTTTATTTCAATTCCAACTTTGGTCATGAAGAATATGTTTCTCTGTTGTCCACGTTCATAAAGCAAAGCAGCAGCATCAGAGCACGGTGCAGAGTCTCTAGATGAGTTTACAGCAGTCCCTCGTTCTTATTAAACATCCATGTTGTCGTCCGCTGTATAGAAAACGGTGGTTTCCATAGTTTCCCCACAGCAGCAGACGAACACAATGACGTCCGCTGGCGCATCATAAACACGTCGGATAGTGAAAGTGCATTCGGATTCTCTAAAGTACCGCAGTCTCTTCTCCTAAGTCCTTTTGAATTCTCCTATCCACTATCCCTTAACCCCGTGACGTTTCACTCAGAGGTCAAGGAATAGACGATAGGGTTAGAATTTAGGAGCTGATCTTTGGACTATTCGACTGCAGCCCAAATGAAAGGAAAGGAGGTTTCAAACTTCCTTTATAACCTCCTTTAGCTTAGGAACCACTGGACCTCCCTAACCGAAAGGAGAGGAGAAAATGCTGCCCCACAATGCATTGCAGCCGTAGCATTTGCTGTCACTCAACAGTCGGCCGTTCACGGAAACAACCGATTATGACCGAGAAATGATATCATGAAAGTTACGGTGCTTATTAAGCATTTTAAAACGTAAGTTGCCAAAGTGCTTTTTTCTGAACGTTCATCAGTATTATAATCAAAAAGAGAAATATGAACGTTAGTTTTTACTGAAATGATCAAATAAAGTCAACATCTCATAGTCTTTACTGAGCTGTGTGGGGTTTGTTCAACTTTTAAAAGATGTTTGAATGGTGATATACACAGTGATAGATGTTAAGGACTAACGTTTATAATAAATACATTTGTATTTATTTTAAGATCTTTTCATAGTTCATACAATCATACGTATTGGGATCATTTGTATTAATGTGGACCGGAGGGAGAGGGTGACGAGCATAAGTTTCACTTTCCTTTTTTATTTCAATTCCAACTTTGGTCATGAAGAATATATTTCTCTGTTTTCCACGTTCATAAAGCATAAAGCAACAGCATCAGAGCACGGTGCAGAGTCTCTAGATGAGTTTACAGTAGTCCCTCGTTCTTATTGAACATCCATGTTGTAGTCCGCTGTATAGAAAACTGTAGTTCTCATTCATAACACTCCGTTCGATGTCTCACTATGGGATGCGCCTCATCGCGGAGCAAACAGAAGCATCAATCTCATTACGCCAATCCCGATTGGCTGGTGATCTTGACGTCAACCTCAGGGGAAATCACCCCCTATAAGTGCAGACTGAAAACTCGCAGACTGAAAACTCATCTCTTTCGACTCCACCTCGAGCGATAGAACTGTTAACAAAGCACTTATATACTAATAAAGGACTGGCTTATCTAAAGCCAGTTGAGTGGCTCTTGAAACGATTGGCTCTTTGAAACCTGATGTTCTTATATGATTCTGTTTTCTTCAAGGTTGTGTCTTCCTGGTCGAATGTACTTATTGTAAGTCGCTTTGGATAAAAGCGTCAGCTAAATGCAATGTAATGTAATGTAATGTAATAAGTAGCTTGCGCCAACACGCATGCGTCATTCAAACACCTCTTCTCGCTTCAGAGCACATCTCGAACGGTAGCCGGGCTAGCTTAACAGTCCACAGACTGAACCCAAAGCTAATTTTCGGTCGATGGGCGTTAACCGGCTACCCTATTCTCTCTCAGAAGAAGTACCATAGTCAACCTCGCCGAATTCTTCCTCTGGAAGTAAGGTAAGATTTTGACTTGCAAGTTAGCAACACACCAGTTGCTAGCTTGTGCTTTTTTCCCTCACCACGGTAGCGAGGACGTTTTTTATTCTTTTTTCTTCCCCGGAGGATAAAAGGATTTAAAGAATATTGCCACACCAGGTAATATTCTTTGAGAGGAAAGGACCCACACTACCTTTTTTCTCCAGATAAAGGACAGTTTGGGACACTTTTTTTCGACATACCTGTTAAGAGCGGGTCCTCTCCATGGACGCCTCTCTCCCTCACACCAGAGGAGTCAGGGACTCGAAGGCTCGGTTCTGCGACTGCGGGTTGAAGATAGCAGGCACAGACTCACACCAGGTCTGCTCGTCCTGCCTCGGGCTGGAACACGCCCAGGAGGCTATCGACGACCCCGGCTCGTGCGGGCATTGTACCCACCTCACCATAAAGAGTCTTCGCCGACGGTTAGCACGACAAGCTAGCCTGTCGGGACAGGATCCCCTCATGTCCACTGGTTGGCCGGCTGGCAACCAAGACACGGGGGCGTCCGCCGCAGAGACTGAGTCCCTCGCCTTCACGGCTTCCCTGTCTCAGTATGGACCTACAAGCCGTGTGTCAACGCGCTGCGGCTAGACTAGACATCCCATGGCCCGAAGTGGCCAAGGAGACCTCCAGGTCCCGTTACGAGGGAAAACTGTTTTTCCAAACAACAAGGACAAAGAGGCAACTCCTCCCGGTCTTCCCGGAGATGTTGGATGAGGTGTCGGTCTCGTGGAGAGACCGGCCCTTTAGCAACAAGGCCCCAATCCAGGGTGCCTCCTCCCTTGACTGTGACGGTATGGAGAGGCTCGGCCTGCTCCACATACCGCCTATGGAACCGCTAGTGGCAGCCCACCTCCTACCGAGGATGGGCCCGTCACCGAGCAGGAACCCCACGCTGCCAGCAAAAACAGACCGATTCCAGTCGACCATGACGGAACGGGCCTACAAAGCTGCAGCATTGTCCGCCAGAGCTCTAGCCGCGGTCACAGACATTTGTCTCTGTGTCCAACGCTGCGCCGTCCAGGCCACGGGCAAAGTGATGGGGATCATGGTGGTGCAGGAAAGAGCTAGATGGCTCAACCTCACCAACCTCCCGGACCGGGAAAAAGAAGATGTGCTGGATATGCCCATCGTTCCCGAGGGAATTTTCGGCTCCGCTCTCGCTTCCATGCAGAGGAGGTGCGAGTCGAAAAAGAAGGAAGACGAGGCCCTCCACCTCTGTCTCCCTCGAAGGGTCCAGCCGCTGCCTCTGCAACAGCGACCCTTCGCCAAGCTGCTCCGAACCCTGCTGGATCTAGAGTACCAGATCAGCAGAGGTCGCAGCCCGCCCCGAGTCCCCAGCCCAGGCAGGAGACGAGGGCGAGTTGGTCTAGAAAATCTCCGGTCCCGGCTGCAGCCCAGGCGCAGCCAACCCAGAATTTCGGCCAGCAATCAAGGAGGAAGAAGCGAGCGGCATGACAGCCCCTCCTTCTCCCCTCTGTGACAGAGCTGGAAGTTCCTTCTCCGGCTCGAATTGTGTTCCCGCTGCCTCGAGAGATGCCTCAACGCCATCCTCAAGTCCGCACAAAACACATGTCACATCATTATTGTTTGAATAAACCATTTTTCGCTGACGCATCCAGGCTTCGGCCAAGGGCGCAGCTCAAAAAAATGAAAAGAAAAACAATAAACAGTCCGTTAACCATAAATCCCCTTCTGAGAGCAGCTACGGCCTCTCTCAAAAGGCGGATAATAAACGGGTCTGTGAAGGCACCACCGCCACGCGCATGCGCAGTGCCGGTTGGGGCTTTAAGGGCACTACCGCCACGTGCGCACGCAGTGCCGGCTAGAGCTGTAAAGAACGGCCCGTCAATCCTTTCCCTTTCGAGAGCAGCTACGGCATCTCTCAAAGGACGGATTATTGACGGGTCCGTGAAGCCACCGCCACGTGCGTGCGCAGTGACGGTGGGGACTGTTGAAATGGGGTACCACCGTGTTCAGACACTAGAGGGCCCCATGACACAACAAACAGAGTCTCAGAGGGCAAGAGAGGTGACATCTCCGCTGGCTCTAAGGAGCACACAGTGGAAGATGCTCACAACATCTGCTTGGGTTTTCAAGACAGTAACACGGGGTTACAGACTCCAATTCGCTGTCACCCCCCCTCGTTTCTCGGGCATTTTGTATTCACAAGCCCGAGGAGAGTCAGCCCATATTCTAGAGAGAGAGATCCTCTCACTTCTAGAAAAGAGAGCTATATCTATTGTACCTGCCGAGCAGAGTCAGAGTGGTTTTTATTCCAAGTACTTCCTCGTCCCCAAACGAGGAGGGAACGGAATCCGGCCAATACTGGATTTGAGGGTTCTGAACAGATATCTAAAAAGATATAAATTCAGAATGCTCACTCACACATCTCTGCTGCGTCTCGTGCGACAAGATGATTGGTTTACATCAGTCGACCTGAAAGATGCGTATTTCCACATCCCAGTATATTACCCACACAGGAAATATCTGAGATTCGCATCTCAGGGGATCTGTTACGAATACAGAGTACTTCCCTTCGGCCTGTCTCTCAGTCCAAGAGTGTTTGTACGATGTACGGAAGCCGCGATAGCCCCGTTAAGACAACAGGGTATTCGCTTGGCGACCTACCTGGACGACTGGCTGCTTCTCGCACAGTCGGAGCACGAGGCTATTACGCAGACAAATGTTCTCGTAAAGCACCTGCTCGACCTGGGTTTCATAATAAACACAGAGAAGAGCATGTTGTGCCCCGCGCAGACTATACTCTTCCTAGGGTTACACCTGAACTCGGTACCCTTTTCAGCTCGCCTGTCAGCGGAAAGAGTGAAAGCTTTCAGAGCTTGTCTCGCTCAATTCCAGCGTCGCAAACATGTTCTCTTCAGAACATGCCTGCGGTTGATGGGGCTCATGGCGCCAGCCATCCTGGTCGTACGACTAGGACGCTTACACATGAGGGAGTTTCAGCGCTGGGTAGCCGCCTTAAAACTAAACCCCGCGCGTCATGGCGCGCAGAGGGTAATGGTTACTGTGAAATGCGTAACGGCACTGCGCCACTGGCTGCACCCGACTTTTCTAGTACGGGGCGTGCCTATGGGTGCTGTCCTTTCACGAAGGGTGGTCACCACGGACGCATGTCTGACAGGTTGGGGAGGTATTTATGAAGGCCGCCCGGTGAGGGGTCTCTGGAGCAGAGACCTCCAGCGGGCACACATAAATTACCTGGAGCGTTTAGCGGTGTTCCTCACCCTAAAACGCTTTCTGCCTTTTCTCACAGGACACCATGTCCTCGTGAGGACAGACAATACGACCA
Source organism: Pseudochaenichthys georgianus (assembly GCF_902827115.2). Taxonomy (NCBI): domain Eukaryota; kingdom Metazoa; phylum Chordata; class Actinopteri; order Perciformes; family Channichthyidae; genus Pseudochaenichthys; species Pseudochaenichthys georgianus. The sequence continues at coordinate 47,152,475 of NC_047503.1, forward strand.
CAATATCGTATATAAACCGCCATGGGGGTTTGCGTTCTCTCCAGTTACACATGCTGGCACGCAAACTGATCCTATGGAGCAGCGGGCGTCTCCTCTCCCTGAGAGCGACGCACGTACCGGGTGTGTCGAACCTCGGGGCAGATCTGCTGTCCAGAGGTACACCACTTTATGCAGACTGGACTCTACATCCAAGGATTGTGAGCCAGCTGTGGGTGCGTTATGGCACGGTGGATCTGTTCGCATCAAGAGAAAATGCTCAGTGTCAGCTGTTCTTTTCGATGCGCGACCTAAACGCACCGTTAGGCGTGGACGCACTCGCACACGTTTGGCCTTCGGGCCTTCTGTACGCGTTCCCACCCCTGGCTCTGATTCCCCAAACTCTGGCAAGAGTGAGGGAACAACGCCACACACTTATTCTGATAGCTCTGCACTGGCCAGCTATGTACTGGCTGGCGGAGATTTATCAGCTGCTGTGCGGGCAGCCATGGCAGCTCCCACTACACAGGGGACATACTGTCCCAGGCGGGGGGGGGGGATTTTTCACCCACACCCAGAGCGCTGGGCCTTATGGGCCTGGCCCGTGAGTGGTACAACCTGAATATAGTGAGACTCCCTCATAGGGTGTTAACACTATTCAGAGTGCGAGAGATTTCTACACCAGGTCTCTCTAACATAGTGCTGTTACTGACCCTGGCTTCCGCCAGGCGAGCCAGTAATGTTTTCAGACACTGTCTGTACATGTACCCAATGGATATTGAGACATTTCCTCAGCCGCTGGGTCCCTACGGGGAACAGCAGCGGGATTTGCTGTGTCCAGTTTGTGCTTACGCACCTGTATGGACAGATCAGGGGTACTTGTCATAATGACCAACTCCTGGTGTCCTGGGCTAACCCTTAAAGGGGGGCAAGCCGGTTACTAAGCAACGGCTCTCCCACTGTCGTGTGGAAGCTATTGCTTTGAGACCCTTACGAGTCAGAGTTTGCAGGCACCTTCGGGTCCGCGAGCTCTTTCAAATCAGGGTCTGGCTGCATCCTGGGCTCTGTCCAGGATGTCTCCCATCCAAGACATCTGTGCAGCGGCAAGCGGGTCTTCGCCGCTCACTGTTGTCTGCTTTTACAGGCTGGGCGTATCCGCTCCAAGCGTGGCCCGAGCAGTGCTGGGCACCTTGTTGAGTCGGGACTCCACCTGTTAAATTCCGGTTGGTCGGTGGTCTTCGAGATAAGCTCGTCTGGCAATACGGGAGCTACAATATCCCATAGTGAGACATCGAACGGAGTGTTATGAATGAGAACTATAGGTTACTTACGTAACCCCAGTTCTCAAGAGTAACATGAAGTGAGATGTCTCACCAGACGGCCCTCCTTGCTATGGTGAAGCGAGAAGAGGTGCTTATTTTGAATGACGCATGCGTCGTGGCGCAAGCTACTTATAGGGGGTGATTTCCCCTGACGTTGACGTCAAGATCACCAGCCAATCGGGATTGGCGTAATGAGATTGATGCTTCTGTTTGCTCCGCGATGAGGCGCATCCCATAGTGAGACATCTCACTTCATGTTACTCTGAGGACTGGGGTTACGTAAGTAACCTATAGTTTCCATAGTTTCCCTACAGCAGCAGACGCACATTCATGACGTCCGCTGGCGCATCATAAACACGTCGGATAGTGAAAGTGCATTCGGATTCTCTAAAGTACCGCAGTCTCTTCTCCTAAGTCCTTTTGAATTCTCCTATCCACTATCCAACATCCACTGATAAATTGCGATGTTAACAACCTCATAATAACCTCATATGTTTTTAACTTAGGATCATACCTGTGTTTAGTCTAGAAAAAGGTAATTGTGTGCATTTTATTATAAAGTTGTGTATATTTACAGACCGTTGCAAAAACTAAGAAGCTTATAAACATCAGGTTTAAAACTAAAAGAGCTTTGAAACACAATAAAAGATGTTTGGAGTTTTATTTGAGTTATTCATTTAAACTTTTTGTCTAAGAGATGCTGATTTGAAACCGTTGTTAGATACAGTTACGGCATTTCCTGTTTCTGCTGGAGAGAGGGGAGGCCGTCCCAAAACTTGCTGCTGTATCCCTCCATCTGACAGGAGGGAGCCTCGTTGAGCTGCAAGTGTGGCTACAGACGGAGTTCACTCCATCACAGAGGGGTAGGGTCGAGGGAGTGGTTTGGGATTGGGCCGCAGTCTCTTCTCCTAAGTCCTTTTGAATTCTCCTATCCACTATCCCTTAACCCCATGACGTTTCACTCAGAGGTCAAGGAATAGACGATAGGGTTAAACGTTAGGAGCTGATTTTTGGATTATCCGACTGCAACCCTGCTGTCAGACATCAGCTGTGCGGTGTCTTCACGTGACGCTCCGGGGGAAAGGACGTCCCATTGCTCTTAAAACTAATTTCCCTGCTTCTCGTTGTTTCCTTGTGTCTCTCCATGCTTCCCTGGTGGGAGGGACTAAACGCAGGGAAACAACACAAGTGAGGGACGCAAGGATTCCATTTAACCGACCTGAGATGCAGCCAATGACTCAAGAAGAAAATTCCTAATGGAGGCCAAAAATATATATTAACATTATGTAAACATTCAAAACTGCCGACTTGATGGCGTATTGAAAAGTTGATCCATGACATACTAACATTTGCAGGCATGACAAACAGGAGAATTTTACAACCTGGAAAACTAACTTATAACTATATATATATATATATATATATACCCCATTAGTATTGTTTAACCATTACGAAAGTCATTTGTTACTTTTAAATCCTATATTTGGTGCCTTTTCTAGAAAGTGGCACCATAGTGGACATTTTGGTCATAATAATTATGATATCATAACCTTTAATGTTAGAGAACGATTATTGTCTTTGTAGAAAGAAAAGGTAAATTACTGTTAGATAAACATTTAATACGAACAGTCGTCTCCTGTTTAATAGTGTAATGTAAATCCATTTTAAGGCCCATGCAGAATGAGACTTTCTATAAATACAAGCTGCCCCAGAAAGTACTGCAGCTTAGATTGAAAATCTTACCTTTCACTGCTCAGGGAGCCTCTCCTGTTGTTCCCTGTGATCACTGTCCATCCCTGAGCCAAGGGGGAAACAGAAACATTACTAGAGTCTGAGCATCAGCCATTAGACACATCCACTCTGCCAACACCGCACATTTCTCTCCTTTGCACTAGTGCACCTCTGGGACACATGACAAATTCATCCACATGGACGAACACAACCTGAATGAATATTTCTATACCGCACCTGTGCACATGCCTGCTTGCCTTGCACACAGAAACAAGCCTCCCACCTGTTCTCACCACTCAACTCCCCCCCTCTCCTCTCTGCATAACAAACGTGGCTGCCAACAATTGCCTATTGCTACTCCAATGTTCCTGGTATTTCGATTCATTGAGCTGAACATATACTGCTCTTTTGCTAGACTCATAAATCTTTACTTTTAGAACTTTGGGCTGGCTTGTTTGAAATGTTCGAAAATCTCTTTTAGCCTGTCTGCAGGAAACTATGGATCTATTATCACAAAGGTTTATTGATCTGAAGGTTAAGCTTTGTTTTCCCAATTTGGATTTGAGAATGTTGTTGATTGACAGCCAAAGCCTGACAGCCTGACACTATCTAAAACTGCCATAGGTCTTTTGAGCGGTGACAGAAAGCGAGTAGAATAATGTCACCCACACATCGAATCGCTCATGTTACACCGGCTGACATTGTCCACTGCAGCAGGCACCTTCTCCACTCAATAACTAATTACAATGTCTTTAGCCGCCTCTGCCTCCTCTCTACCTCGAGGCTTTTCTCTTTTCAAAGGAGAGCCAAAGGACAGGATGTCTATTAATTCAAAAAGGCTGACTAATAGGCAGCAAATACTCCCCTATTCACTCTCTCACTGTGACACATTAAGTACTGTATACGTGGTTTAGCTGGAATTTTAAACGAACTGATGCACTAATCAACCAAGCTGCTAGATGTGCATGCAGTATGTGGTGCTAACAGTATAAGTGTTTTTATAGACTTTGCTGATATTAAAAAAATAAGATACAGTGTTAATTTGTTATCAGAACATGAATTTAATAGTGATAAATGTGACTTGTTTTATATTTAATACTGGGGAGACATATATAGCATTGGTCATATTTTCAAAATGTTTTGCTATTTTTTTCTATGTGTGAATATTCTATGTGTCAATATTGGAGTATCAACTCTGTGAAGTACACAGACATGTCTCTCGTAACTTGTATCTTGAACTGCATAAAGTAATTTAGATATAGAAGTGTGAATTGTGGCTGTGCAATATATTTGTGTAGTCTCTCAAAAGCAACAGGAGGAACTAGCGTGGTGTGGTTTCTTCAAAACCTTGTAGGGACATGGGAGACCATCGTCGGCATCTATTATTATGCATTTTTAACATGATCTCCATCTTTTTCTGTCCTTATCTAAGTTCCCAAACCTCTGTGATGGCAGATCAGAGACGCCTCGTGAATAGACCCATTTTTTTAATAACAATTAGATACATTTTTCATGGCACTAACATTGGTGAGGTGAACCTAATCTAAAATCCATGATTTATGTTTATTCATCAGCTCGAGGGACTTGAATGGAAATGTGTTCGTAAGTGAGACATTATTTTCTGAGTTTGAGTATTTTGTCTTAATTAGCCCGCAAAATGCAAAAGTAACAACACTAATTCTGCAAAATTGGCCGCTGTGAGTGTATTATTATATTAGCTGGATCATTATTATTGATGCATTAAATGTTACTTTAATGCACATTTTATTCAAACACTCTCGAGTGCTTTAGTCTCTAGAACAATGCCACACAACACTGATGTTTGATGAAGTAATGGAAAAGTAACTTTGGCTGTTAAATAAATACAGTGGAGTCAAAGTACAAATAAGTATCAATGGACTACTCAAATAAATAGTGTCTTAAAATAAATTATACTATTAACTTTGACCTGGTAATATGAGAGTTACAAATACAAAATAAATATAGGTTTCAGAGGGGGACAGGGATGTCTTTTTTATATACTGAAATACACCTGGACATCAGCATGAGATAACTCTTTAAGTAGAGACACTACATACTAATATACACCTGTACATCAGCAAGATGACTCTTTAATGTAGAGACACTGCATACTGATATACACCTGGAGCTGCAGGAGAGGACTTTTTAAAGTAGAGACTGTACATACTGATATACACCTGAATATCAGCAGGAGAGGACTCTTTAAAGTAGAGACACTACATACTGATATACACCTAAACATCAGCAGGAGAGGACTCTTTAAAGTAGAGACACTACATACTGATATACACCTGGACATCAGCAGGAGAGGACTCTTTAAAGTAGAGATACTGATATACACCTGAACACAGGCCCGGACTGGCCATCGGGAGGACCGGGAGGTTTCCCGATGGCCTGGCCTGTTAAGTGGCCTGCTGGCCTGAGGAATTTCTTTTTTTAATGTATGTATTGTGAACGCAACGCTGAGCAAATGTGGGTCTGACTCTGCCTCACAGAGGGTGACTGGCTGTCTACATGATGTGGCCTGCCGACATGGCCACTTTCATACAGATCATAATGCTCTCGATTGGTCTCTGTGTCTCATTCAAGCTCGGGAGGGTGTGTATGGGTGGCGCTAGCGAGCGAGAGAGAAAGCACGCGCACCGGTTACGTGTATTGTTGTTGTTAGCATCTGGTGCTAGCTAGCTGCGCTAACGGATATAATGAGCTGTCAACACAACCCAGTCTCACGGCATTTCGTGTTCACCAACACGATTTTTAATCTATTGATTCGTGTTCACCAACACGATTTTCCCCTTTTTTTCGTGTTGCACAGCACGATTTTAAAAGCAATGTATTTCTACTGCCTGCAGCACGTATTTTTCTCCGGTCGGGTCGTGGAAGACCGGAAGCTGTGTGGTTCATAAAAACATGTTCTTACTCAATATCAAGCCACAATTATTGCTTTTATTTTAAATCGTATAATTTCGGACTTTTGTTGCCGTCTGTGAGGAAAAGAAATGGGGCTCAGAGCCTCAGGATACTGAAATCTGTATTTTTAAATATTTTTTCCTTCTAATTTGTTATTGTTTTCAAAATAACACACTGTTATTTACTCACCAATAACGCACAATTATCCTTGCTTTTCTTTATTGGTTTTATTCTATAATCTCGGGCTTTTTTGGTGTCCGTCAGGAACTGAATTTCAAAATAAAAATAACCGGAAACAGACGTAGGCCTATAAGGGACATTTGGAAATGGAACGAAACCACGCCAGACTATCCAAAACTGGAATCGAACACCCCCCCAGAACTACACATGCTGGCTATTGTGTTTCGCAAAATGTTCTATGGGACGTCTCCTGAACATTTTCGTTTTTCCCACAATTAGAAGTTGCCAGTATTAAACACATTGGTGTTATCAAATGTAAAAGATATAATTAATAAATGGGTGAAAATCGCTGTCCATAATGCGCAGCATTAATATATAGCATTAATATATACCCACATGACAGCTCATTGCTACTTTGTAATTCTACTCCACTACAATTCAGAGGTTAACCTGGTATTTTTACTCCACTGCATTTATTTGAGTTACTTTGCAGATTCTGATTAATTATGTGAAATATAAACAACCCTTAAATCAGACTTTAGTTACACCTGAGTAAAATTCAGGTAAGGTGATTGTCAAGTGCCAACAATCAGGAGAGATATTTGATAGTTGGTGCTTGAGAAGACTAAACATGTATCTGCAATTGACATGAATGGAAACAAGAAATAAAGTATATTCATTACTCGTTATTCTCTACTAATAGTTAATTAAAGACTGTATATTATGGCTATTTTGCACATCCCTTTCAAGATTTTCAAAGGTTTATTGACATATCATACACAACTACGGTGTTGTTATGCAATGAATGAAAAACTTGGGTCACAGGTTCCTCAACAGTGCATTACAAGACATCTATCAATATGTGTGTACCTCCTTTTTTCTTATTTAAAAGAAGACCTTAATCTGTTATTAAAGGTTAATCCGTTTTTATGTTTTGCACCTCCTCCTATTAATATCTTTGTACATCCTGCACTAAACTGTTTTATTGTAGAGATCACTTATAGTATCTTCTTGATTTTTTATATTCTATATTTCTATATTTATACTTTCCCCCTATGAAAGTATGTACTCTTAATATTTTTGTAATCAAATATAACACATAAAAACAATAATTCAATAACGTGCTTTAACCACTAGGAGGTGTACACAAGGTACACACAGCCATAATAACTTTGTATTATTAGTGTGTATGTACAACATCTGAAGATGTATAGTTTTATGCATGCTTTCACATAATTTTACAGCATATTGCTATACTATTTCAGACTCAGTATTTACATTCTTACATTCAAAGAAAATCAGTAATATCTTTAAAAACTACAGTCCTTTTATATCAGCTGTGCACCGTTATGGTGTAAATATAACCTATCTATGAATTAGATCAAATGTAAAAGTCAGCCGAATTAGTGTTGATACTGCAAGGAGACGTATTGTGTGAAGAGAAATTGAAGATGTTGTTTAATTGTTGATATATTTATGATCCACGTCAAGTATTCAGTTTCGGCGGCATTTCTTCCAGTTTTTCCAAAGGTCTTCTCATCAGGGCTCTCTAAATAAAGAACTACGGCAGATCTGTAATATGTAATGCAGCCGAACCGTGTATTACAATGCCGTTATGTGATGACTTTCAAAGAGAAAAGCAAGAACACTCGGAATTAAGTATTATTTTATTCTTTTAAAATGTTTTCCGGATTTCATATAATATAAACACCAAATCCCAGCATGCATTGCGGCTAACACATCCAATCAGCGAGCTTAAAACCATAGCTGAAGATCTTGGGTAATCGCTCGAAATGCCTACGTCTGTTTCCGGTTATATTTATTTTGAAATTCAGTTCCTGACGGACGCCAAAAAAGCCCGAGATTATGGAATTAAACCAATAAATAAAAGCAAGGATAATTGTGTGTTATTGGTGAGCAAATAACAGTGTGTTATTTTGAAAAGAATAACAAATTAGAAGGAAAAACAGATTTAAAAAATACAGATTTCAGTATCCTGAGGCTCTGAGCCCCATTTCTTTTCCTCACAGACGGCAACAAAAGTCCGAAATTATACGATTTAAAATAAAAGCAATAACTGTGGGTTGATATTGAGTAAGAACATGTTTTTATGAACCACACAGCTTCCGGTCTTCCACGACCCGACCGGAGAAAAAGACGTGCTGCAGCCTGCAGGCACGAAACACATTACCAGTAGAAATACATTGCTTTTAAAATCGTGCTGTGCAACACGAAAAAAAGGGGCAAATCGTGTTGGTGAACACGAATCAATAGATTAAAAATCATGTTGGTGAACACGAAATGCCGTGAGACTGGGTTGGTCAACAAGGTGGGGTGAGAGTCCTCTGCTGTCAGACTGAGAGACTGATAACTTCAGCTCAGGTGAGGTAAAGGACTCTGAGTGTTTAGATAGTTAACTTAGTCTAAGTTCTCTGTGGGTCTCAAACGGTTTGGTCACCATTTATGTAAACACATATTTCCATTTGAAGGGGGAGTGATTAGTAAAATATGCATGAATAATAAAAAATAAAATGTTAACTAGGTGAAAAAAGGTAAGATAAACTTTATAAACTTGTTGAGAGCTAAAACTAGTCTTTGCTGCTGCCTCAAAGAGGAGCAGGGGGATAGGGGGGGGGAAGGGTGAGGCTGATTCAGGAGCCCAGACACACTCACAACTATAAATGAACCAAAAACAAATAAATAAAAAGGTTTCAATGTTTTTTCATATTGGATATGGTATGTTATTGGTTATGGCCATGTACTTATGATGTTATGATTATTTAAATGTATACAGTTCTGTTTCATATGGGTATTGTCTCTTTATTTCCCCCTCAAAGTGCACCAGATTGATGCATTTAAGTCCAACATTAAAAAGAAAAATCTTACCGGGGGAGCATGCCCCCGGACCCCCCTAGAGGATTTCAAATGTTCAGGTCCACCTCCACTTAAAATATGTTCACATGGATAGGTTCCTAAATGTGCACAGCAACGCCTAAATAGATTTGCACAGCAACACTGTATATATTGACAAATAAATCCAGGAAAATGGCACAAAAGAAAACTGGTAGTGGCCTGGCTGGGTGTATAATTCCCGCCTGACTTATTGTCCCAGTCCAGCCCATCAGCAGGAGAGGACTCTTTAAAGTAGAGACACTACAATACATACTGATATATACCTGGACATCTGCAGGAGAGCACTCTTTAAAGTAGAGACACTACATACTGACATACACCTGGACATCTGCAGGAGAGGACTCTTTGAAGTAAAGACACTACATACTGATATACACCTGGATATCTGCAGGAGAGGACTCTTTAAAGAGACACTATATACTGATATACACCTGAACATCAGCAGGAGAGGACTCTTTAAAGTAGAGACACTACATACGTGTTATTATGCCAGGTGTTCATTGTTAAATTGTATTTAATATAGACCATTATGCCACTTTGAGATACAAATATCCTCACAAATATATGTTTATACCTTTACTTTTTATCAACTTGTGAGCAACATGACAGCCAAGACTTCCATACATGTACATTTGAACTCAGATTACAATCTGATAATGTTCTAAATCCTGGCTTTGATGGGAAGGTGACAGCAGGCAGAGGAGAAAACACATGGTCACTGTTTCACTCCCCTGTGGAAGGCTTCCAGGAAAACATGCGATAGATGGAAGAAGGTCATGTGAATCTGTACAAGACCGGCTTTTCCTCACCATGGTAATATCCTCCTCCTCTGGATCTCCTTGTCATTGGCACGGTGCATTCCTGGTGCAAATTATTGTGCTGGGTATAAATACGTTGACAGTCTGGCAGGCGCAGGTGCTCTAATCTTCCGGTGTCCTCCTGCTGCCTAGCACAGCGCTGTGGCACTGAAGTGGATGTTTTCTCCACATTCACAGTGACCTCTCATTGTCCACAGATGGCACATTTTCCTGGCAAACTGTAATGATGCAGCTCTTTGAATGAAAGGATGACACCAAAAACAGTTAATTCCCTCTCAATTTTTTTAGTTTTGCAACGCAGGAAAATAACCATGAAGGTATCAAATGTCATTATTAGAGGATAAATTGGATTTTGAAGTAAGTACAAAATGGTTTTTACATCAGTTGTCCAATACTAATTAACTGCTTTTGTAGCTTCAGGGATTGTATGCAGTGGGCCTTTTTTATCTCAGATTGTTTTTCATCTTGACCTTTAAGTTGATTACCCTGCTGATTGTGAATTCACCTGTAAGATAGTTTTTAAACCAAAAGGTCACAATTGTCTACCCTCCATGTTCAAAGGCATTCAAAAGGATTACAATTGATGGTCCATGCGTGTGTTGGTAACATACATTTTTTCAATTTACAGTTTTAGTTTTATGTCTTGTTCAAATCACACTCGACAAGTGGACTGAAAATGTGAACCAGCCACCCTTATGTAATTTTTAAACTGCATCCAAGGTCTGGATGTTTCTATTTTTGTCTTCCGGATCATTTATTACTGGTGATTCTCTTGCTTTTGACATCACTCTCAGAAAAGCCAAAAATTGGATGAAAAGCTCAAGAACAAAGCTGATGCTACAGTACAAGCGGCATATAACTAAAACAGGGTTGCCAACTTTGGGTACCTGGCTGGAGTGAGATTTTGATATCATGGGTTTAATTACACATATGCGCACAAAATGACTGCGATCGTGTCAGCAGCGGGACCTTAGCATATATATAGGATATATACACAATATATACAAATACACAATATTGGACACAGACTATAAAGGGCACAAAGTTTCATTCACTAATGAAAGTCAAACACATGTTTGTTTCCACTATTTTATTGTGTGCCTGATAAGCAATTAATTGACTTATATAAATAAAAATGTACTCGATAACTTGCCATTTACATGAGGATGTGACTAGCAGTTTGAAATGATGTACTTGAATTATTATTATATATTATCATTATGTCAGGGGTCTGAAATGGTCGACAATATTATCGTTTATCGCAATAATTTCCGGGAAAATGTATCCAACAAAATTAATTATCGTGAGAGGCCTACATGACACACACACACACACAAACAAATCTACAGACTTACTCCAAACTGCCAAACATATTAATTAACACACTCTATTTTGACCTAGTAGAACAATAAGCAGCAGACTTTACTTTTTTATCATTTCTACTGGATCTTAGATCTGCGCTTGCGCAATTGCGAGAGAGTATTTTTGTTGGGTAATCTATGGTAGGGCTAACCCTTGACAGTGAAACGCCACGCGTGAGGTTTAGATTATTTCCCTGTCTCAATCCAAATTGAACTGTATGAAATAAAAAGGCACATTGGTCTTGTAGTAAATAAAAAGGGCGACCTGGAGCCAATCCTGCAATTTCCCCACAGGTGAAAGAGTTGACATACTGAAAGCCCAATCCCTGCAGGGGGGTCTGTGGGGATTCTCCCCCACGTGATTTTTTGAAATACTAACATAAAATACACATTCTGGTACTCTCTTGAGAAGAAAAATAAATAAATCTATTACTACACGACATATTTTAAAAAATGAATGCCATTTTAGTTTTTTGTTACTTTGTTCTGAAAGCTGAACCTGCTGCTCCTCACAGAGAGAAGAGGGAAGAGGCTGTGTGAATTACTTTACATTGTGGATAAGGGTGGATAGCCCCCATTGTTCTGTGTGTCAACATGAAAGACAGCCCACACACCTATCAATCATCAAACCGTGGGGTCTTATTCCATTACGTGTTGATAGAAATCAACACGTAATGTTGTATCGACGTATAGAGATGTACGACAGCAAAAGTATTCTCCGTGGGGACTTCCTGCAACAACACCACGCCGTTATCTTGATTCTGATTGGCCAGAAGACAAGACGATCACTACCTGACAAAAGTTTTCAAAACCGTTTCTAGTCTTCGGTATTCTTGTTTTTGGCGTGAGAATAGTTTGGGCAGCGTGAGAGCGTGAGATTGAGAGTGAAAGCGTGTGTCACACGCCAGATGCGTGAGAGTTGGCAACCCTGACTAAAAGCTTTTATTTGTTGGATTTATAAAACCCTCGGAAGTCATGTGGTGTTGGACTTTGTGTGAAGTGGATATAATAACCTGAAAGCTCAGTGTGTTGATGCTGGGCTGATATGTTTGTATGAGTCTCAGGTAAGAGGGTGAACAGGATTCTCCTACTGTCCTTTCCTCCATCCTACTTCAGCGGTTTTTCTTTATCGTCCCTTTCTATGTCACCTCAGTTTCTTTTAGAATGTTATCTGTTATAACTAGAGCCGGGACTCGATTAAAAAAATTAATCTAATTAATTAGAGGCTTTGTAATTAATGAATCGAAATTAATCGCATTTTTAATCAAATATACATATTTGACCTGAGAACAGTGAGAAGCAATTTTCACATGGATTTTACTCCAAGTGGTCTACAGTCGAGTGCAATCCAGTGAGCCAGGGAGTTGGTTATTTTCTCATACGTGGACTTACTTATCCTGGCCCTGAAACCAGTCATCTGGTTGAGTGTGGGTTGGGTCAGGGTGTGGTTCCTTGCACTCGGAGTCGGGCTAACGTCCACGCTAGCTGCTACATGCTTTGCATTTAGGTGATACTTTAGGCTTGATCAGAGCCCTAGAGATACTAAGAGTTACGATACTCCCATAGACCTCCGTTGTAAAAAATGGCGGCGCCTACTTCCGGGGTATGGACATCGAAATAGTTCAACATATTGTCATGTGGGCGTTGGACCGCATTCACTTACATTACGGCGCGTCGATTAGTTCCAGAGGTAAGTTGCTGAAATATCGAACTCTTTTGAATTGTCAACTGTCTATATTGTATCAGAGGCCCTTTGTGATGCTTATACTGGTCTTCAGTTGTATATGCACAGCGTAATTATCTATATTTGATCTTGGTTGTTACAACCAATTTTGCTAGCATTGCCTGCTAGTTAGCTAGCGCGACTTCGTCAGCTTTGATTTGAAGGTAAGATTTCAGTAATGAATCGCTAGCAGCTTATATATCAATGATGCTGGTTAACTAACAAGCAGGATTTAGATTGATTATGTGTTTTTATTGTTATTTTGGTTTTTATCTGCTGAACCTGACCATGTCAGCCATCCTTAGTCGGCTTTTTCTGTATGATATGACTTAACTGCTAGCACTAGTAGAAATGAGGTGGCGTTTGTGATAAATATTTCATTGCATTTTGGGATATACTAACATTTCATTATGTGACATGTTGACTGTACTTAGTTTTTTTTTGTACTGTTCCGTGTTAACTTATCTGTACTGTACAACTAGCCTAGCGCTACTTTTTAATGCTTGATGGCATGCTAGGATAGATTCCTTTGTATTGTAATATACACACTAATTTAATAATTGTTCTTCAAAGGTATTATTCAGTCTTAAAAATATAATAGCCTACTGAATAGGCTACTCTACAGCAGTGAATGAAGGATGAGCCTAAAACATGGTCATGCATCCGAAATGTTTATTTTTAACAAAATAAACACTTTAAGAAAAATAATTAGCACTTTTTTTTTATTCAGCCTCATATGTCAGCCTCATATGGCTGTTGCTGCTGCTGCTGCTGCTGGCGGAGGATGCTGCTGGAGGAGGGTACTGCTGCTGGAGGGTGCTGCTGCTGAAGGAAGAGGAGGCTGGAGGCTGCTGACGGAGGACCGGGAATGGAGATGCCAAGTACATCGATGGCAACGAGTAAGGTGTTTGGCAGTGGCCTAGATGTTATGACCTTCGGTGCAGAGGTCTGTTGGGTCTTCTTTGCCTTCTTACTCTGACTCTTGCTGCCAAGATACCCTTTATGTTTATCCTTCCTCTCAGCTCTGATGCACTTTGATGCAATCCTTAACCTCAGCCTGATGTATGTTGAGAGGATTTTTTTCTTCAGGTCATGGCATGAGGGCAGGTTGCTGTCCAGCAACATGGCTTCTTGTTCCAGCTGTGACACTGCATTTGAGGACTCCATGAGGGAATCGCTCATCCTCACACGGAACAGCTGCTCCACGTTCTGAACAAGGGTGAAAACCTCATCTGATGGACGGTAAAGTGCACCCCTTTTAAATTCTTTTAATACCAGCAGACCAGCTCTCTCATTTATATCCTGTAGTGCCACAACAGAACCTTAGTTGTATTGCTTTTTTCACGGTGTCTTTCCCCCACCGTATCCCACCTTTTTTTGATTGCCCAAGTGCTCTAATTTGGTCTGTGTTGAATAATTTTTGAAACTTTAGATTAATCAAATTGTGTTTTTTTTGTAATGCCGAATGAATCCTCTTCTGGTTTACCAGAGCCCTCTCGGCTCTCTTTCTTAGTAATCTCTCCCTTCTCAGTTGCCTCATTAGATCCTCCACGTGAGCCCGGTCACAACTGGCCCTTGGCAGTCTGGTCCCTGGAGCACCTGACCCTGGCAAACTGGCCTCTTCATAGCTGACCCCTGACTGACTGGTTCCTGGCACACTGATCTCTGGTAAGGTGGCCTCTTGATTGTCGGCCCCTGACATACTGGCCCCTGGCAGTCTGCTGACATCTGTCTCTCTCTCTCTGTCTGTTATGTCCCTTGGAGCTCCACCTCAATATCTCCCTGAATCTCTGTAACAATAACAAGGCAATGGCTGTTATATGTGTATGCTGCCTTTACATGTGCACCTATTGTCATGTAAGGGTACACTATACTCCTACAGTATAGTGACATTCATCTAAGTTTGCCTATTGGCAATGTTACAGTATGAAGACATCTGTAGATTATGTACATGTATATGAGTCTTCAGAGAGTCCCTGAACCCTGGTAGCTTTGAAGCTGTATAATCTGAAAGTTGCATTAGGAGTGTAGTCTATCCTTGAATGATATAAACATGGGAAACATTGTTAGCTTCATATATCATACCAATGTTTGATGTGCAGTAATAGGTGTGGTCATTATTCCTGACAGCTGGAGGCATACTCCTTGACGTGAATGTTCTCCTTTTCGGTTTAGGCCGATGTATAAATACTGTTGGAACAGCATCTGGCCTCAACCTCAAATTTCCTCCTGAAAAACCAATATATTGGTCGTCTTCAAAGTGTACCTGTGGGTAGGTAGGTTTGATCAGTTTCCCCTGCACACTTCAAATGTAATTGAAGAGTCATAATTCTCTACACTTGGAAATATGATGCCCTTTAAAATGTTAACAAGTCATGTCACCTCTGTGAACATTACTTACATGACAGAGTTTTCTGCTGTTGTTGTCCTCTGTCATACACAGGGTTTGTCTGTTGACCATTGCCATCCATCTCTTCCTTCGCTCTACGTCCTTAGGGAAGCCATACATCCAGAACCCCTTCTCGGATCTATTAGAGCAGTGGTTCTCAAAGTGGGGTCCGCGACCCCCCGGGGTCCGTGGCACTCTGCCAGGGGGTCCGTGAAAAGTTTTCAGATTCATTATATATTTTTTTCTTTGTAACGCAACACTTTTGGAGAGAGAGGACGCTGGCGTTGTCTGTTCGCCGCTTCTCTGTCCAAAAATGTATCTGCCGAGTTTTGGACCAACGTTTCTACCTCAGTTTCCATACGTTCAGTGGCTTGCACACGCTGTTCTGGACACTTTTGTAACACTCGATCGCAACTTTTTACGGATGCTCCGCTTCCGACCTGTCCACCCTGCTACACCTGCTAATGTTGCTCCTGCTTCAGGGCTAACGCTATCGCTAACGTTAGTGGCTCCATCTGACGACAAGCCCGATTCTCCATCTCATTTTCCCGTTTTGAGTCCCGATCCTGCTTCACTGTATCACCTGCTTAGCTTCTGTTTGATTTTGTTCTGCCACAAAAGACACAACAACGGTCCTCTCCACCCAACCAGTCTGACGGCGATCAGAAGCTAGCCTAGTTCTCCCTGCTCAGGCTAGCCTGCTCTGGCCACCACCGTATTCCTCTGCGGCAAACTTCTTCAACTTCCACCATCTCTCCTCAGTGCTGTCCGTCCTTGAGTCGCTTCCTGGACAGGCTGCCTGCTGTCCTGGTTCATCTGTACTCTTGGCTGATAGCGCATTCACCCGGCCGATCCGCTACCACAGCTAACGCTGTGCTAACGTTAGCATCATACCATTGTGATGCTTCGTTACTCTGCCTCGCAACTTTTTAGGATCAACCACTTCACTACACCCCCTCTATGTCTGTCAGTCATTGAATACCTCGGGCTGTTACGAGTGGCAGACCCAGGTATGTCCATAGAGGTTCCAAACGTGGGTTTGTTTACACCGGCTCAGCTGACACTATCCCAACTGTGTGGTCCCGGCGCCCCGTCACCGCCCCACTTACGTCATCACAACAAACCACACGTGTGCAGGTGTTAACCTGAAGCCCTTGGCCTGTGTTGATGGCATCACTGTTTTACCAGCCATTGCAACATATAACAACTCCCACACATTCATGTTGTTAAATACCCGCTCCCTTAACAACAAATCATCACTTATTAATGAAATCATCATTGATAGGAAATTGGATTTTTCTCTGCCTCACTGAGACATGGCAAAACCAACAGGACTTCCTCACACTCAACCTAGCCACCCCCCCCAGGTTATGCTTATCTCCAACAGGCCCCGCTCCATTGGTCGTGGTGGTGGGCTGGCAGTCATCCACAGAGCAGATATCCATGTCAAACAGCTGCTTGTGACGAATACAATCTCACTTGAGTGCATTGCCTTCTCAGTGGCTGCCCCGTCAAAGCATAGGTCGTCCTACCGCCCCCCCAAAACCTTCCACCTCATTCATGGTCTGAGTTGTCTGAGCTTCTCACCTCAATCTGCTCCATGTCTCCTCCACACTACTGCTAGGTGATTTTAACATCCATGTGGACTCCAGCACCTGCACCTTTGCCGCTGGAGTTTCTGTCACTATTGGAGTGCTTTAAACATCACGCAGCATTGTCCAAGGTCCCACCCACACACTAAGGGCCCACATCTTGCGTGTCTTCACTTGCAGAGAGAAGCAATCAGCTTCATGGACTGCCTTGCATCACCTCCAAATAGTGCCAGAGCTGGCTGCCATTGCAAGTAGTGGTTTGGGATTGAGCAATGCAGTTGCAGTTGTTTTTCAATTTACTTGATATATGTTGCAATTCAGGCATGTGTCAATTGTTTATAGCCTGCATTTATTTTGTGATTAGACTTTTATAAATCATTTAACTAAGAGTGAAACACTTGGGGGGGTGTGTGTGTGTGTGTGTGTGTGTGTGTGTGTGTGTGTGTGTGTGTGTGTGTGTGTGTGTGTGTGTGTGTGTGTGTGTGTGGAAATGTATTTTGTTTAGGTACAGTGTTACTTGCAGCTAATTGATTGATTTTGTTATGGGTATTCTGTGTTGAGATGGTGCAAATATTTGTAATACATATCTAATATCTTTCTAATACATTTCTCTTGTGTTGTTCTTTCACATAACTAAGACTATAGAAGTGTAAAAAATAGGCTACGTCAGATTATTCCAAGGGACATACATGTCAAATCAAGTCAATTTGTATTTATATAGCCCAAAATCACAAATCAGAATGAGGGGGTCCTTGGTGTATTCTCTATCTTGCAAGGGGTCCTTGGCTGAAAAACAATTGAGAACCTCTGTATTAGAGCACCCAAATGCTATGTATGACAACTGATCTATTAAAATGCAATATAAACGAAAGTGCCATAATATTTATTGTGCAAACATTTTAACATGAATATTGCTATGTCCTCTGTTCAGTCTGCTCCCAACTGTATTCTCTCCCATTATTCACCACTGTTCCTATTCTTGCTCTGCTTTTTAGGGCCCAGGAAACAGATGAAGAGGATGTCCCTTTCACAAAGGAACCTTCTTGTTTTTTTCAAAATGGTTAGGCCCCTGGATGCCCTAGACTAGAGTTCTGTATTGCTTTTTTGTAAATAGTTGCTTTTTTGTAAATAGTTGTTTGTATTTGTAAAATGCCCCCACCCACAATTGTTGTTCGCACAATTATGCTTGTGCGAACAACAATTGTGGTGGGTGCATATTGTGCTGCAGACGTTGAAGGACCTGAGTCTCCTGGGAAATACAGGTGAAAGGTGAGGGAGGTACTCTTTAAAGTAGAGACACTACATACTGACATACACCTGACATCTGCAGGAGAGACTCTTTGAAGTAAAGACACTACATACTGATATACACCTGGATATCTGCAGGAGAGGACTCTTTAAAGAGACACTATATACTGATATACACCTGAACATCAGCAGGAGAGGACTCTTTAAAGTAGAGACACTACATACGTGTTATTATGCCAGGTGTTCATTGTTAAATTGTATTTAATATAGACCATTATGCCACTTTGAGATACAATATCCTCACAAATATATGTTTATACCTTTACTTTTTATCAACTTGTGAGCAACATGACAGCCAAGACTTCCATACATGTACATTTGAACTCAGATTACAATCTGATAATGTTCTAAATCCTGGCTTTGATGGGAAGGTGACAGCAGGCAGAGGAGAAACACATGGTCACTGTTTCACTCCCCTGTGGAAGGCTTCCAGGAAAACATGCGATAGATGGAAGAAGGTCATGTGAATCTGTACAAGACCGGCTTTTCCTCACCATGGTAATATCCTCCTCCTCTGGATCTCCTTGTCATTGGCACGGTGCATTCCTGGTGCAAATTATTGTGCTGGGTATAAATACGTTGACAGTCTGGCAGGCGCAGGTGCTCTAATCTTCCGGTGTCCTCCTGCTGCCTAGCACAGCGCTGTGGCACTGAAGTGGATGTTTTCTCCACATTCACAGTGACCTCTCATTGTCCACAGATGGCACATTTTCCTGGCAAACTGTAATGATGCAGCTCTTTGAATGAAAGGATGACACCAAAAACAGTTAATTCCCTCTCAATTTTTTTAGTTTTGCAACGCAGGAAATAACCATGAAGGTATCAAATGTCATTATTAGAGGATAAATTGGATTTTGAAGTAAGTACAAAATGGTTTTTACATCAGTTGTCCAATACTAATTAACTGCTTTTGTAGCTTCAGGGATTGTATGCAGTGGGCCTTTTTTATCTCAGATTGTTTTTCATCTTGACCTTTAAGTTGATTACCCTGCTGATTGTGAATTCACCTGTAAGATAGTTTTTAAACCAAAAGGTCACAATTGTCTACCCTCCATGTTCAAAGGCATTCAAAAGGATTACAATTGATGGTCCATGCGTGTGTTGGTAACATACATTTTTTCAATTTACAGTTTTAGTTTTATGTCTTGTTCAAATCACACTCGACAAGTGGACTGAAAATGTGAACCAGCCACCCTTATGTAATTTTTAAACTGCATCCAAGGTCTGGATGTTTCTATTTTTGTCTTCCGGATCATTTATTACTGGTGATTCTCTTGCTTTTGACATCACTCTCAGAAAAGCCAAAAATTGGATGAAAAGCTCAAGAACAAAGCTGATGCTACAGTACAAGCGGCATATAACTAAAACACAGGGTTGCCAACTTTGGGTACCTGGCTGGAGTGAGATTTTGATATCATGGGTTTAATTACACATATGCGCACAAATGACTGCTATCGTGTCAGCAGCGGGACCTTAGCATATATATAGGATATATACAAATATACAAATACACAATATTGGACACAGACTATAAAGGGCACAAAGTTTCATTCACTAATGAAAGTCAAACACATGTTTGTTTCCACTATTTTATTGTGTGCCTGATAAGCAATTAATTGACTTATATAAATAAAAATGTACTCGATAATTGCCATTTACATGAGGATGTGACTAGCAGTTTGAAATGATGTACTTGAATTATTATTATATATTATCATTATGTCAGGGGTCTAAAATGGTCGACATATTATCGTTTATCGCAATAATTTCCGGGAAAATGTATCCAACAAAATTAATTATCGTGAGAGGCCTATACATGAACACACACACACAAACAAATCTACAGACTTACTCCAAACTGCCAAACATATTAATTAACACACTCTATTTTGGCCTAGTAGAACAATAAGCAGCAGACTTTTACTTTTTTATCATTTCTACTGGATCTTAGATCTGCGCTTGCGCAATACGGGTCGGCAGTTGCGAGAGAGTATTTTTGTTGGGTAATCTCTGGTAGGGCTAACCCTTGACAGTGAAACGCCACGCGTGAGGTTTAGATTATTTCCCCGTCTCAATCCAAATGGAACTGTATGAAATAAAAAGGCACATTTGTCTTGTAGTAAATAAAAAGGGCGACCTGGAGCCAATCCTGCAATTCCCCACAGGTGAAAGAGTTGACATACTGAAAGCCCAATCCCTGCCAGGGGGGGTCTGTGGGGATTCTCCCCCACGTGATTTTTTGAAAATACTAACATAAAATTACACTTCTGGTACTCTCTTGAGAAGAAAAATAAATAAATCATTACTACACGACCATTATTTTAAAAATGAATGCCATTTTTAGTTTTTTGTTACTTTGTTCTGAAAGCTGAACCTGCTGCTCCTCACAGAGAGACAAGGGAAGAGGCTGTGTGTAGAATTACTTTACATTGTGGATAAGGGTGGATTAGCCCCCATTGTTCTGTGTGTCAACATGAAAGACAGCCCACACACCTATCAATCATCAAACCGTGGGGTCTTATTCCATTACGTGTTGATAGAAATCAACACTGTAATGTTGTACGTCGACGTATAGAGATGTACGACAGCAAAAGTATTCTCCGTGGGGACTTCCTGCAACAACACCACGCCGTTATCTTTGATTCTGATTGGCCAGAAGACAAGACGATCACTACCTGACAAAAGTTTTCAAAAAACCGTTTCTAGTCTCTCGGTATTCTTGTTTTTGGCGTGAGAATAGTTTGGGCAGACGTGAGGAGCGTGAGATTGAGAGTGAAAGCGTGTGTCACACGCCAGATGCGTGAGAGTTGGCAACCCTGACTAAAAGCTTTTATTTGTTGGATTTATAAAACCCTCGGAAGTCATGTGGTGTTGGACTTTGTGTGAAGTGGATATAATAACCTGAAAGCTCAGTGTGTTGATGCTGGGCTGATATGTTGTATGAGTCTCAGGTAAGAGGGTGAACAGGATTCTCCTACTGTCCTTTCCTCCATCCTACTTCAGCGGTTTTTCTTTATCGTCCCTTTCTATGTCACCTCAGTTTCTTTTAGAATGTTATCTGTTATAACTAGAGCCGGGACTCGATTAAAAAATTAATCTAATTAATTAGAGGCTTTGTAATTAATGAATCGAAATTAATCGCATTTTTAATCAAATATACATATTTGACCTGAGAACAGTGAGAAGCAATTTTCACATGGATTTTACTCCAAGTGGTCTACAGTCGAGTGCAATCCAGTGAGCCAGGGAGTTGGTTATTTTCTCATACGTGGACTTACTTATCCTGGCCCTGAAACCAGTCATCTGGTTGAGTGTGGGTTGGGTCAGGGTGTGGTTCCTTGCACTCGGAGTCGGGCTAACGTCCACGCTAGCTGCTACATGCTTTGCATTTAGGTGATACTTTAGGCTTGATCAGAGCCCTAGAGATACTAAGAGTTACGATACTCCCATAGACCTCCGTTGTAAAAAATGGCGGCGCCTACTTCCGGGGTATGGACATCGAAATAGTTCAACATATTGTCATGTGGGCGTTGGACCGCATTCACTTACATTACGGCGCGTCGATTAGTTCCAGAGGTAAGTTGCTGAAATATCGAACTCTTTTGAATTGTCAACTGTCTATATTGTATCAGAGGCCCTTTGTGATGCTTATACTGGTCTTCAGTTGTATATGCACAGCGTAATTATCTATATTTGATCTTGGTTGTTACAACCAATTTTGCTAGCATTGCCTGCTAGTTAGCTAGCGCGACTTCGTCAGCTTTGATTTGAAGGTAAGATTTCAGTAATGAATCGCTAGCAGCTTATATATCAATGATGCTGGTTAACTAACAAGCAGGATTTAGATTGATTATGTGTTTTTTATTGTTATTTTGGTTTTTATCTGCTGAACCTGACCATGTCAGCCATCCTTAGTCGGCTTTTTCTGTATGATATGACTTAACTGCTAGCACTAGTAGAAATGAGGTGGCGTTTGTGATAAATATTTCATTGCATTTTGGGATATACTAACATTTCATTATGTGACATGTTGACTGTACTTAGTTTTTTTTTGTACTGTTCCGTGTTAACTTATCTGTACTGTACAACTAGCCTAGCGCTACTTTTTAATGCTTGATGGCATGCTAGGATAGATTCCTTTGTATTGTAATATACACACTAATTTAATAATTGTTCTTCAAAGGTATTATTCAGTCTTAAAAATATAATAGCCTACTGAATAGGCTACTCTACAGCAGTGAATGAAGGATGAGCCTAAAACATGGTCATGCATCCGAAATGTTTATTTTTAACAAAAATAAACACTTTAAGAAAAATAATTAGCACTTTTTTTTTATTCAGCCTCATATGTCAGCCTCATATGGCTGTTGCTGCTGCTGCTGCTGCTGGCGGAGGATGCTGCTGGAGGAGGGTACTGCTGCTGGAGGGTGCTGCTGCTGAAGGAAGAGGAGGCTGGAGGCTGCTGACGGAGGACCGGGAATGGAGATGCCAAGTACATCGATGGCAACGAGTAAGGTGTTTGGCAGTGGTCTAGATGTTATGACCTTCGGTGCAGAGGTCTGTTGGGTCTTCTTTGCCTTCTTACTCTGACTCTTGCTGCCAAGATACCCTTTATGTTTATCCTTCCTCTCAGCTCTGATGCACTTTGATGCAATCCTTAACCTCAGCCTGATGTATGTTGAGAGGATTTTTTTCTTCAGGTCATGGCATGAGGGCAGGTTGCTGTCCAGCAACATGGCTTCTTGTTCCAGCTGTGACACTGCATTTGAGGACTCCATGAGGGAATCGCTCATCCTCACACGGAACAGCTGCTCCACGTTCTGAACAAGGGTGAAAACCTCATCTGATGGACGGTAAAGTGCACCCCTTTTAAATTCTTTTAATACCAGCAGACCAGCTCTCTCATTTATATCCTGTAGTGCCACAACAGAACCTTAGTTGTATTGCTTTTTTCACGGTGTCTTTCCCCCACCGTATCCCACCTTTTTTTGATTGCCCAAGTGCTCTAATTTGGTCTGTGTTGAATAATTTTTGAAACTTTAGATTAATCAAATTGTGTTTTTTTTGTAATGCCGAATGAATCCTCTTCTGGTTTACCAGAGCCCTCTCGGCTCTCTTTCTTAGTAATCTCTCCCTTCTCAGTTGCCTCATTAGATCCTCCACGTGAGCCCGGTCACAACTGGCCCTTGGCAGTCTGGTCCCTGGAGCACCTGACCCTGGCAAACTGGCCTCTTCATAGCTGACCCCTGACTGACTGGTTCCTGGCACTCTGGTAAGGTGGCCTCTTGATTGTCGGCCCCTGACATACTGGCCCCTGGCAGTCTGCTGACATCTGTCTCTCTCTCTCTGTCTGTTATGTCCCTTGGAGCTCCACCTCAATATCTCCCTGAATCTCTGTAACAATAACAAGGCAATGGCTGTTATATGTGTATGCTGCCTTTACATGTGCACCTATTGTCATGTAAGGGTACACTATACTCCTACAGTATAGTGACATTCATCTAAGTTTGCCTATTGGCAATGTTACAGTATGAAGACATCTGTAGATTATGTACATGTATATGAGTCTTCAGAGAGTCCCTGAACCCTGGTAGCTTTGAAGCTGTATAATCTGAAAGTTGCATTAGGAGTGTAGTCTATCCTTGAATGATATAACATGGGAAACATTGTTAGCTTCATATATCATACCAATGTTTGATGTGCAGTAATAGGTGTGGTCATTATTCCTGACAGCTGGAGGCATACTCCTTGACGTGAATGTTCTCCTTTTCGGTTTAGGCCGATGTATAAATACTGTTGGAACAGCATCTGGCCTCAACCTCAAATTTCCTCCTGAAAAACCAATATATTGGTCGTCTTCAAAGTGTACCTGTGGGTAGGTAGGTTTGATCAGTTTCCCCTGCACACTTCAAATGTAATTGAAGAGTCATAATTCTCTACACTTGGAAATATGATGCCCTTTAAAATGTTAACAAGTCATGTCACCTCTGTGAACATTACTTACATGACAGAGTTTTCTGCTGTTGTTGTCCTCTGTCATACACAGGGTTTGTCTGTTGACCATTGCCATCCATCTCTTCCTTCGCTCTACGTCCTTAGGGAAGCCATACATCCAGAACCCCTTCTCGGATCTATTAGAGCAGTGGTTCTCAAAGTGGGGTCCGCGACCCCCCGGGGTCCGTGGCACTCTGCCAGGGGGTCCGTGAAAAGTTTTCAGATTCATTATATATTTTTTTTTTTGTAACGCAACACTTTTGCCGCTTCTCTGTCCAAAAATGTATCTGCCGAGTTTTGGACCAACGTTTCTACCTCAGTTTCCATACGTTCAGTGGCTTGCACACGCTGTTCTGGACACTTTTGTAACACTCGATCGCAACTTTTTACGGATGCTCCGCTTCCGACCTGTCCACCCTGCTACACCTGCTAATGTTGCTCCTGCTTCAGGGCTAACGCTATCGCTAACGTTAGTGGCTCCATCTGACGACAAGCCCGATTCTCCATCTCATTTTCCCGTTTTGAGTCCCGATCCTGCTTCACTGTATCACCTGCTTAGCTTCTGTTTGATTTTGTTCTGCCACAAAAGACACAACAACGGTCCTCTCCACCCAACCAGTCTGACGGCGATCAGAAGCTAGCCTAGTTCTCCCTGCTCAGGCTAGCCTGCTCTGGCCACCACCGTATTCCTCTGCGGCAAACTTCTTCAACTTCCACCATCTCTCCTCAGTGCTGTCCGTCCTTGAGTCGCTTCCTGGACAGGCTGCCTGCTGTCCTGGTTCATCTGTACTCTTGGCTGATAGCGCATTCACCCGGCCGATCCGCTACCACAGCTAACGCTGTGCTAACGTTAGCATCATACCATTGTGATGCTTCGTTACTCTGCCTCGCAACTTTTTAGGATCAACCACTTCACTACACCCCCTCTATGTCTGTCAGTCATTGAATACCTCGGGCTGTTACGAGTTGGCAGACCCAGGTATGTCCATAGAGGTTCCAAACGTGGGTTTGTTTACACCGGCTCAGCTGACACTATCCCAACTGTGTGGTCCCGGCGCCCCGTCACCGCCCACTTACGTCATCACAACAAACCACACGTGTGCAGTGTTAACCTGAAGCCCTTGGCCTGTGTTGATGGCATCACTGTTTTACCAGCCATTGCAACATATAACAACTCCCACACATTCATGTTGTTAAATACCCGCTCCCTTAACAACAAATCATCACTTATTAATGAAATCATCATTGATAGGAAATTGGATTTTCTCTGCCTCACTGAGACATGGCAAAACCAACAGGACTTCCTCACACTCAACCTAGCCACCCCCCCCAGGTTATGCTTATCTCCAACAGCCCCGCTCCATTGGTCGTGGTGGTGGGCTGGCAGTCATCCACAGAGCAGATATCCCTGTCAAACAGCTGCTTGTGACGAATACAATCTCACTTGAGTGCATTGCCTTCTCAGTGGCTGCCCCGTCAAAGCATCAGGTCGTCCTACCGCCCCCCCAAACCTTCCACCTCATTCATGTCTGAGTTGTCTGAGCTTCTCACCTCAATCTGCTCCATGTCTCCATCCACACTACTGCTAGGTGATTTTAACATCCATGTGGACTCCAGCACCTGCACCTTTGCCGCTGAGTTTCTGTCACTATTGGAGTGCTTTAACATCACGCAGCATGTCCAAGGTCCCACCCACACTAAGGGCCACATCTTGCGTGTCTTCACTTGCAGAGAGAAGCAATCAGCTTCATGGACTGCCTTGCATCACTCCAATAGTGCCAGAGCTGGCTGCCATTGCAAGTAGTGGTTTGGGATTGTAGCAATGCAGTTGCAGTTGTTTTTCAATTTACTTGATATATGTTGCAATTCAGGCATGTGTTCAATTGTTTATAGCCTGCATTTATTTTGTGATTAGACTTTTATAAATCATTTAACTAAGAGTGAAACACTTGGGGGGGTGTGTGTGTGTGTGTGTGTGTGTGTGTGTGTGTGTGTGTGTGTGTGTGTGTGTGTGTGTGTGTGTGTGTGTGTGTGTGTGTGTGTGTGTGGAAATGATATTTTGTTTAGGTACAGTGTTACTTGCAGCTAATTGATTGATTTTGTTATGGGTATTCTGTGTTGAGATGGTGCAAATATTTGTAATACA
Organism: Pseudochaenichthys georgianus; assembly: GCF_902827115.2. Classification (NCBI taxonomy): domain Eukaryota; kingdom Metazoa; phylum Chordata; class Actinopteri; order Perciformes; family Channichthyidae; genus Pseudochaenichthys; species Pseudochaenichthys georgianus. The sequence continues at coordinate 47,178,859 of NC_047503.1, forward strand.
TATCTAATATCTTTCTAATACATTTCTCTTGTGTTGTTCTTTCACATAACTAAGACTATAGAAGTGTAAAAAATAGGCTACGTCAGATTATTCCAAGGGACATACATGTCAAATCAAGTCAATTTGTATTTATATAGCCCAAAATCACAAATCAGAATGAGGGGGTCCTTGGTGTATTCTCTATCTTGCAAGGGGTCCTTGGCTGAAAAACAATTGAGAACCTCTGTATTAGAGCACCCAAATGCTATGTATGACAACTGATCTATTAAAATGCAATATAAACGAAAGTGCCATAATATTTATTGTGCAAACATTTTAACATGAATATTGCTATGTCCTCTGTTCAGTCTGCTCCCAACTGTATTCTCTCCCATTATTCACCACTGTTCCTATTCTTGCTCTGCTTTTTAGGGCCCAGGAAACAGATGAAGAGGATGTCCCTTTCACAAAGGAACCTTCTTGTTTTTTTCAAAATGGTTAGGCCCCTGGATGCCCTAGACTAGAGTTCTGTATTGCTTTTTTGTAAATAGTTGCTTTTTTGTAAATAGTTGTTTGTATTTGTAAAATGCCCCCACCCACAATTGTTGTTCGCACAATTATGCTTGTGCGAACAACAATTGTGGGTGGGTGCATATTGTGCTGCAGACGTTGAAGGACCTGAGTCTCCTGAGGAAATACAGGTGAAAGGTGAGGAGAGGTCATCGCTTGGAAGGTTTTATATCCTGTGGTGTCTCAACAGAACTTAATATGAATTGCTTTATTGTCTCATCGCTGGATCACCTCCCCTTGGCAAAGTGGCCTCGTCATTTTAATTTGTATTGTTGACAAACCTGTTTTTGTTGCTCCTGTTGAACCATGGTTCAACAGGAGCTTCTGTAAATAGTTTTGTAAATAGTTTGAATATTTATCATAGTAATCATTTTCAGTCTCCCACTCTCTCAATTTAATTTATCGTTTCTTTGCCCCACCATATATTTTGTTGTCCAAGGGCACTAATTGGGTCTGTGTTGAAGATTGTTTTACACTTTAGATTAATCAAAATTGTGTTTTTTGGCTGAATTAATCTTTTTCTGTTAAACCCTAACCCTCTTTGTTCTCATTCTCATTCATTTGACTTTGTTTTGTTCTAACACACATCACTTTTTCCATACACTGTTCTTAATAAGTAATAGGCTACCAAGCTTTCCGTTGTCACCCTGCTTCTCCAAATGCAAAACTGTCAATAAAAAGTATGCAATAATGCAATTACAGCTGAAAAAGTACTTGGGTGTGTGTGTTTTTTTAATATATATATTTACCATTCAATAACGCAATCGCTGCTGTCTGTCTGTCCCATAGAAGAACATGACAGCGCAGCGCAACTATACTACGGACGTGACTGACCTGACAGTGACAGCAACATAGCCTGCTTGTGCTGCCACACTTTCCCCTCAAGATATCGTTAAATAACGAAACTTGTAAATATTGCCAATCCATACAAAGTGTAACCACATCATGTAAATATGAAAGCAATCTTTAAAAAATAACAGCGTTGGTTTAATCTATGACTATTTTGACCATGTTTGTGCTGTTTTTGCCATAGAGAAGCATTGCCACGGAAGTGCGTTTTGAACTATCCCGGCATACATAAACCACGTGACCGGCTGGTGGCGACATCAAAGAGTGTCGTAACTCTTATATCTCTATGGCTCTGGGCTTGATGTGCTGCGGTGATATGCAAATTCTTTTTTTCATAATTTGCACACAACCGTACGGAGCCCTGGGGCCTATACTACGAACCTGGTTCAACCTAACCTGGATATGTTTGAGTTAGCCGGTTGGCCTAATCCAAAACATACGCGCTCTCGCTAAACTGTACTACGACGCTGGTTATCAAGTGGATCGCTCAAGCCAGCCGTTTCCTATCTAGTTAGGTGCGCGTTCACATGAAAGGGGTGGTATTTGGAGCATTCGACCAATCACAAACATGGAGAAGCGCACTGACAGCGCAGCGTCATACTTCCTGAATGAAAAGTGAACTTTAATACTAGTCAAAAATGAAGAAGTTAAACTTTAAACATCCATGACTTAAACACTTTATCCAGGATAAAAGCCACATAGCTGCACCTGCAAGGTGAATACAGCTGGCATTAACAGGTTTATGATATCACTGTCCATCTAAGACACGATCTGACTTTAATTACATTTGTCTCGAGTGTTTCGTCAACTTAATGTGTTGCTTAAAATAATACTTCTGCATACAGTATGTGACACTATGAGTGTTGCACGGCCAGATACGGCTCAGCTGACTCAGATAAGGAGATATATGATACATTATGAAGTGATATGCCGCGGACTGTACTTAATGTACTCTGATCCGGTTACTTATGTTGTGGCCGATATTTAAGTAAGCTTTCTTAACGCTAATGTTATAATAGTCAGATTGCTCTGAAGATGGGAGGTGATATTCTATTAATGTTCACGTTCACACAGTCGGTGATTTTTGCCGGCCGTCTTTCCTGCAACGGCAGCTTTTCTGTATTTCCTTTCTCCTGTAATATGACTTGATCGCTTTAAACTCCGCACACTGAGCTCTGATTGATCAGCAGGCGGTGCTTTCACTGAGTTGAGCTCTTAGCCTGCAACCTAACCAGGGGCCTATACTACGAACCTGGTTCAACCTAACCTGGATATGTTTGAGTTAGCCGGTTGGCCTAATCCAAAACATACGCGCTCTCGCTAAACTGTACTACGACGCTGGTTATCAAGTGGATCGCTCAAGCCAGCCGTGCCCTATCTAGTTAGGTGCGCGTTCACATGAAAGGGGTGGTATTTGGAGCATTCGACCAATCACAAACATGGAGAAGCGCACTGACAGCACAGCGTCATACTTCCTGAATGAAAAGTGAACTTTAATACTAGTCAAAAATGAAGAAGTTAAACTTTAAACATCCATGACTTAAACACTTTATCCAGGATCAAAGCCACATAGCTGCACCTGCAAGGTGAATACAGCTGGAAAAAGAAAAGGTGTTTGAATGCGTACATTAACAGGTTTATGATATCACTGCCCCGTCTAAAACACGATCTGACTTCAATTACATTTGTCTCGAGTGTTTCGTCAACTTAATGTGTTGCTTAAAATAATACTTCTGCATACAGTATGTGACACTGTGAGTGTTGCACGGCCAGATACGGCTCAGCTGACTCAGATAAGGAGATATATGATACATTATGAAGTGATATGCCGCGGACTGTACTGAATGTACTCTGATCCGGTTACTTATGTTGTGGCCGATATTTAAGTAAGCTTTCTTAACGCTAATTTTATAATAGTCAGATTGCTCTGAAGATGGAGGTGATATTCTATTAATGTTCACGTTCACACAGTCTGTGATTTTTGCCGGCCGTCTTTCCTGCGACGGCAGTTTTTCTGTATTTCCTTTCTCCTGTAATATGACTTGATCGCTTTAAACTCCGCACACTGAGCTCTGATTGGTCAGCAGGCGGTGTTTTCACTGAGTTGAGCTCTTAGCCTGCAACCTAACCTGGTCCCGACCAGGTTAGCTGCTTAGCATATATTACCATGGAGATATAGCCTGCTAAAAAGAGAACCAGCTTCGGATGACCGGAAAGCCGGAGTTTTCCCTGAATTTAGCCGGCTAAGCGAAAATCCTGCTTCGCAGTATACCCCCCTGGTCCCGACCAGGTTAGCCGCTAAGCATAAATTACCATGGAGATATAGCCTGCTAAAAAGAGAACCAGCTTCGTAGGACCGGAAAGCCGGAGTTTCCCCTGAATTTAGCCGGCTAAGCGAAAATCCTGCTTCGTAGTATACCCCCCTGGAGGGTTCACCAAGAGAAAAATAAATAAAACGTGCGCACGCTTTAGTAACTCGTGCGCACGCTTTAGTAACTCGTGCGCACGAGTTACTAAAGCGTGGCCTCGTTTTGTGTGTGTGTGGGCATTTGTTTATGATAGTATCGTTCGTTCCGGTGCACTCCGGCAGGACTATAGCACATCGAGATTAAGATTAAACGAATTTCTTTCACTTGGGAATACACATATAACTATGGAGAACCAGATTTGTGTAAATTACTGTTCGTGGTAATTTGAAAACAAATGCCGGGGGTGTCGGACACACACAAACACACCGAACACGCACACACAGAGCGGAGCTGAGCACACACACACACACACACACACACACACACACACACACACACAGCATGCGCCCCGGTGACAGGACATATCCTTCATAAAACGAGGGGGAATACTCTGGTAGCTCGATGTGTGTAGAGGTGTGTGTGGTTAAACGTAGCAGCCTCGATCTCTATCCAGCGGTTCTAATGAAGGGCAATGCAGTGAAGTAAACAGTAAAAGGCACCGCTCTTTGCAGCTGGTGCTGCTCTTCTCAGATTCTGCTGAATTACACGTTACTGCCTCCAGTGCCCTGTACGACGAAGCCAGTTCAACAGACCCTGGATATGTTTGATTTACCCGGCTTAACTAACCCTAACAAACGCGATGTCGCTAAGCGGTCCTACGAAGCTGGTTATCAACTCAGCAAATCAACCAGGGTTTCTCTGTCCGGCTGAGAAGGCGTTCACGTCAGCGCCATATAGATAGAAGAGTTACGACACCGGAAGTCCAAAAACGGTTATCGTCATGTGGTTCATGTAGACGAGGATCGTTCCCCGGAAGTTCATGGCGGGCAATGTGAATGCATTGATAACAGGAGATAGAACTACGATTTTTGTTAATTATTAGTGAATAAAGGTTTTGATTTGCAATATTTATACAACAAATCGATATGTGTATGTATTTACATCAATATGTTTTAAAAAATAAAATCGAATTTGCTAATATTAAGTGATAATATTAGGATTAGTGTGAACAACTAGTTTACATGTTACTAACAGTGCCTTGTTAAAGAGCCTGTTGCTGTTTATTTATAGCTTTGAATTCTTTCAAACCAATATTATGTTCTTAAACTTGTATGGTAGTCAGGAGCATCACTTTCTAATGTTTATTGATACATTTAGAGGGAGGGGATCTAAAGTAATGCTTTAAAATTCAGATTGGATTCATTTCTACCATTTTCTTAATTCATGGTAGTTTCAGTAATCCCCTGGTAATTGAGGACACAAGTTATCTAAATGACTAATGTCATCTTTATGGCTTTCAGAAAGGACAGGAGACCGACAGGTGACTATCAAAGGACTAGCAGCAGCAGCAGGACTAGCAGCATATGATGATAATGATGATGTTAAATGTGTTGTTTTAGGAACATCAATTGCAAATACATGGAATTCAATAAACATTGAATAGCATATCATGCAGTTTGTCGGTGCCTTTTCCTCCGTGTTGTCCTGGTTTGCTGTGCTGCCTCCTAGTAGCCACCATGGTTTGCTGTGCTGCCTGGGGATGCTCAAATCGCTCAGAGAAAGGAGTACGAATGTACGGCTTCCCCACTGACACAGAGCGGAGGAAAAAATGTCTGGCTCAAATCAGCAGGAGCAATTTCACGACCAACAGCAACAAAATATGTGATGTAATTATATACAAACACTGCATTTGCACTTTTTCACAAAACGAAAACCACACCATTGGGAAAACTTAATGTTTTGTTTAATACAAAAAAACAGGGAAAGGCTTGAAAACACTGAGAGTTGAGACTCAGGGTGCAGGGTGAGGGTCTCAGTGCAGGTATTCAGGCTCCATTGAATCCCCCTCTGGTTCTTGTGCTGAAAGAGGGAGTAACAGACAGGAGAAAGGGTTATACACACACAGCACACCTATTGGATGGGAAATGCCTTGGGGAGATAAGGTGTTTACTTATATAAAACAGTATTAAACTTACCTTGTGTTTTCACTCTCACTTAAGTCCCTCTCCCTTTGCCACCAATCCAGAATCAGCTGAGCTGCAACATTATACAGACAGGTAATAATCAACAGAATCACAAGGACACAATATGGCTCTGCTAAAAACACTCACTCTTACACGCACCAAAGTTATATTTATCTAATATTTAACTCCCTCCACCCCCCCCGCATACAATCCCGTTTAGAAGCCCCTCTTCTCTAATTCAACATGTTGGACGAAATGACATTAAGAGAACGGAACTTACAATTAAAAGGCTGTTCAACGTGTGTTGCTAACTTGCTTCGGTATGCTAGCTTAATCTGTTATCTGTAAACGTTCCCTAAATCTACTAATTTAGGGATAATCCACTGACATCCTTTAATACACATGTTCATTTGAATCAGATGTACTGATAATATCCGCAATATAAATCTTTAAACTTCTTCTTACCTTTAAAAGTCCGTCACGAACGGTCTATTATGCTGCAACTCCACAGCTCTGCCAGCCTTGGCGCTAACTTCCGGGGAACGATTGAGAGGCTCCACGATCCGCCATTGCTGTAAAAAAGTGGTCCATTGGAGTGAACGGAGATGTCGTAACTCTTCTATTAAATAGCTCTGGTTCACGTGAAAGGGACGGGGTTACCAACATTTGACCAATCACAAACATGGAGACGCGTGCTGACAGCGCAGCGTCATACTTCATGAATGAATAGTGTAAATAGCAAATCCTGCTTCGTAGTACAGGCCACTGGTGCCACAGAGATTTCATAAAGTGAAGGATGTTTTCCTTCTATAAAACAGCTGTGGGCAGCAGCAGATTCTGTGAGTCACGGACAGGAATCCCTCAATTTAAATAAAACGAGGCCATGCTTTATTAACTCGTGCGCACGCTTTAGTAACTCGTGCGCACGAGTTACTAAAGCGTGCGCACGAGTTACTAAAGCGTGGCCACGTTTTATTTATTTTTCTCTCAATGAACCCTCCAGGGCTCCGTACAACCGTGCTCTTATCGACGCTTCCATCCGTCCGTTTTTTAAAACAAAATGTCCAATCCACGGGCCGACCAAAGCGGTCTCATCAGCTTGTTCGTTCATGTTTGACTATTGTTCACCGTGGTTTGTTGTTGTTTGAAGTCCCATGCTGAAGTCATGAACGTTAGTTGGTGCTCCAGTATAATCGGTCGGCCTGAAACTCATCCAGTAAGAAACGTTCCGCTATGCAAAAATAAGTGCGATTAAAGTGCGATTAAAATGCGTTAATTTTTTTAACACGTTAATTTTTGTGTAATTAATTAATCTTAATTAACGCGTTAAAGTCCCGGCCCTAGTTATAACATGCTGACAACTGGTATTGAGTCTTTAGCAGTGGCGGTTCTACGGGGTGGCACGGGTGGCAGCTGCCACCTCAGAAAAATGCCTTGCCACCCTAGTTGCCACCCCAGTTGGCAGCTTTGTTTTGAAATAAAAGTTGTGGCTCATCGGACATTTATGAGAGAAAATCTCTAATGTCCGAGTGCAAGTGAATGCAGCACAAGATGCGAGTCTTGTAACCCCTCCCCCGGCCCTGGCGCGAGCATGGAAATATGATTGGCGGCGATTTTATTTGAACGGGGACAGCGCAATACGAGAAGCATTTCGTATCCAAGCAGACGGAAGAATGAGGTATTTGCGGTCTACAACGACAGAGAAGAGACTGTCAGTGTGGCTGTACTCAGCATTGAATACACGTTTTCTAACCCTAACTGATGCAGTTAGTCACTTCTTTAATGTTTGTTCTTTCTGATGTAAAGTCAAGGTTGTAACTGTTTGCAATGAAGTTGTGGGGCGCTGAACAGCGCTTTGATTCTTTTGATGTATGATAGTAATTACTTGTATTTCAAAATTCAAGGAGGGTGAGCAGGCATCTTGAGGAACATTCATCATTAACTCCTCCAAAACATATAGTTTATTTAATAATAACACTGAATATGTGAATCATAACAGTGATTGACAGCTGATAGGAACAAAGATTGTTAATAGTATCATATTAATTTAGACAAACATCGACGAGACAGTTAATTAATGTACTTATTGCAGCAGTCTGCATAGATTTGGTACCCCCAGTGGCGTTTTTATATGTACAAAAGTGGTGGGGCACAAAAAACGTAGATGTCTATAAAAAAGTTTCTGCAGTGAGGTTCAGGCTGGTGAGGCACTGGCACTTCAGGTTTACAAATATTATATTTTGACCTAAATCAAAATATAATATTATTTTCAAAAGCTTTTTTAGTCTGATGCTTCAATTACTTTTAAACAGACAGTTCAACAAAAGGATACCCAAAAAAGTTAATTTTATCATTTAAATATTGAATTGTTCTCTCTTAGTAAGATCCCATTTTTAATAAAATTGCGGTCTTACCTTGACTTGAAGATGAAGTCCATTTGCCTATCCTTCTGGACAAAAATCTCTATTACTTTTTTGTAAAAGTCCTCCTTATCGTCTTGTAGTTTCAAAAGTTTATCATAAATCTAATCGATAGATTTATGATTAGAAAATTATAAAAGTAGGGTAGACATGTGGATATTATCCGGCTGAACAAAACATGCATTTATCTAACAGGTACGTTTCCCACAGATCTTATTTCGAGCTATTTTCTAAAATCCTATGGAGAAATCTCATTGCTTTTTTGTGGAGGGAAACCATGCGCAGCTTACTTCCGGGTTTTAGGACGCACCTCTCTCGTCTCCTCTTCACACACTTTTCGAGGCACACATACTTACAGCCAATCAGCTCTGTGAGATGACATATGGTGGGATGGCAGCTCAATGCCCCTATGGTCATTCTTTTTTTGCCACACACATTAAATTGAAAAATACTCTGAGCATGCACAGTGTAGTTTTTACAGTCACCGTTCATTTAGACAGTGAGAGGGAGGGGCATGATCGGGTTTTGTCCCACATGGCTCTAAACAGCTCAATAGGCACACACTGTAGACACTTATTAGAAGAACACAGACTAAAACAGCAATATACAGACAAATCAGTTTTTTTTTATTTCTTTGCATTTTTTTGTAATCATTATTTGTAATACTTTCTGCTGACACTAGGTGGGGCTGCCCCTAATGACCAGTCGCCACTGGGTACCCCTGCTGGTCTAAGAGTCAAAATCATTCAGTTATTGTTCAGTTAAAATTCATTCAATTATGTCTGCCACCTTATATATTTATATGTAAGGCTTTACTGATGTGCCACAATAATGTCCCCTAATGTCATTCAGTTAAAATATCAATATTGTGGCTTTCCAAGTTAACATTAATTGATATGACTGCAATTAAATCAGCATATACTTCTGCCAGGGGATGCCACCCCTGAAATTCTCCTGCCACCCTCTTGCCACCCCATGAATATTTGTCTACACTGAACAATAATATAAACGCAACCCTATTGTTTTGCTCCCATTTTTCATGAGATGAACTCAAAGATCTAAAACATTTTCTATATACACAAAATAACCATTTCTTTCAAATATTGTTCACTCTGAAACGTGCATTTTTGCTTTATTGGGGGGTTCTGGGGGGGTCCGAAAACCAGTCAGTATCTGGTGTGAGGGGTAGGGGTAGGTTTAGGGTTAGGGTAATGTTGTGAATCAAGTGGCCTGTGTTCGTCGTCCATAACATACGCCTGCCCATACCATAACCCCACCACCACCATGGGCCACTCGATTCACCTCACACCAGATACTGACTGGTTTTCGGACCCCCCCAGACCCCCCCAATAAAGCAAAACTGCACGTTTCAGAGTGGCCTTTTATTGTGGCCAGCCTAAGGCACACCTGTGCAATAATCATGCTGTCTAATCAGCATCTTGAGGTGGGATGGATTATCTCGGCAAAGAAGAAGTGCTCACTATCACAGATTTTTTCAGATTTGTGAACAATATTTGAGAGAAATGGTTATTTTGTGTGTATAGAAAATGTTTTAGATCTTTGAGTTCATCTCATGAAAAATGGGAGCAAAACAAAAGTGTTGCGTTTATATTTTTGTTCAGTGTAGATCCACCCCTGGTCTTTAGATATTGCTTCCAGCCCTAACTCGATTCTTTCATTTGAAGGGGATAAACACAATAGCACTACAAATATAACTTTCAGACATGTGGTACATTCTGAAAGCTCAGAGAGTATAATTGAAAAGAGCAGTCCGTTTAATTGCAGTTCAATTCCTCTCATTTTATAACTCTGTAAAAGAGGGTCAAGTGGGATGGAATATCTTCATACTTGGAATGACACCTTTGGTCCAGAAAACTCATACTTTCCCAAACCAATGTTTTTTTGAGTCACTTGATTCAGGATCAACAGAGCTGCAAGGACAAACGCCAGAAGAAGAACGATCACACATTTGGGTCACAACTGATAGAGATTTATAGGGACAACTGGTCCGCTTTCCAAATCTCCGCGCGTCCCTAACAAGCTGGTTATCATACAGGAAGGAATCCAGAACATACAAGTATCCATTAAAAACAATAATCTATTTTAATGGTAATATAACAATGCAATACAATCTATACATTACCATACAAAACCATATCATATCATATGCGTAATGTCAGGAGTATGCCTACTCCTGGCCCTTGTTCACAGGCTGCCACGACCTTCCGGTCCGGGCGGCGCGAGAAGAGAGAGACAGAACAAAAAGCTGAATAGGCTTTCATACCAAGAGAAATAGGAAGGGGTGGAGTTTACTCAGCCTCCACACACACCCCCCCCCCCCCCCACACACATTCCAGAGACCTCAGATGTGTCTTAAAGGATATTTAAGATAACACAAATATTTCATCTCTCATATCTCCAACTTCTGGTTACACAAAATACAAAGTAATTAAACCCACACATATACTATTCAAGATATGTAGACTTCCCTGAAACATGACATGCTAGAGATCTTAAGCAGAATATACTCTTCCCCCACCTAGCACCCTGTCATGCAGGCCTACACCTCCCCCACAGGGCAATAAACCCTGTTTACTCTAAACAGCCCTTTTTTAGAGCCATTTTAGTCCTCACCTTTATGAAAGGATAAAACAGAGAAATCAATATAAAACACAAACACAAGTATTGTTTGAACAGTATTCACTTAACTGCTACTATTGATAATTACCAGAGAAACTCAAGGGACCTCTTTTAATATCTGGAAATTGCAACAAGACTTTCTGCCATTTCAAATGTAACACACTTCTTAAATATCAGATGCTGCAATCCCCCTTTTGCACTCTTTTAAAAGAGTGCAACTTACACAAGGCACTTGAAACATAACTATTGTCATTCCTCTCCAATATCGTATAAATCCATCAGAAACTGAGATCCAAAGTATTTGAAATCGTGAAGGAACAGAACATCACTTCCCATGGCAGTGAAGGAACCATGAGGGGGCAGCTGAGTGCTAAGAAGCAGTCTCCTGGTGGTGAATCACCCCCCCCCCCCGAAGGAATAGCCCAGAACGACAGCTGATAGGGAGGGGGAGATGCGGCTTTCCCTTCACGGGTGGAACTGATCAGAGAGAAGTAGACTCCTCTGCTGCCTCGACAAGTCCCCCAGCCCACTGCCAGCCGCTTCCAAGTCGTCTGCTGCATGGATGTCCTCGAGGTCCTTCTCCTCCAGTCCGCTGATGACAACATCCGTGTCGACCTCCATGACGAGACCCAGATCCGTCTTGATGTCGTCCCCTGGTCCTAGCAGGTGGTTTCCCCGCCGCACACTGGCTCCCGTGGTACGAGCTGTCCCCCTTTCCTCCTATGCGGATGGCCTGAGAGATCCGCTGGGCCACTCGGTCGGGGCCGGAGAGCCTGGGGTTGATCCACTTTGTCCCGATGACCTTCAGCCTCCTGCGTCTCAGGTCCCCCTTTTGGCATCAACAACCTGTGTGGAGAAATCTGATACAAATCCCTCAAGCCTACGCTCCGGGCTCTGGGGCCCTCGGCTGTTTGACCCACCACTGCGTGGCCACTTGGAGCCTGTTGGTGGGGTGTCTTAAAACAACAGACGTCTGTGCACAGGTTTTCTAAATTAATTGTGCAGCTTCAGAATCTTAATACTTGGACTGTGCCAACTAAATAAGAACCCCAACATCTTTAGGTAAAGATGTTAAATGAAATCCTTGAGATCCCATTAAAAATCTAAATATGATTTGAACTGCTAATGTTTCTGGTAAAGAAACACACTAATTGTTATGTTTTGCATGGGGCTTTTGTTGTTTTTGTGTTTAACTTGTTGTGTGCTCCTTTTACCCCTCACTACTCTGTCTTTCTGTCTCTGCAGGGCTGGTGTGTGACAGGGGGGCGTGGCTGGTTACTCCTGGCTGCAGATGAGGCACACCTGTCCCCACTCACTTGATTACCTGCTCTTTAAGAGCCTGGCCTTCACCTCACTTCTCTGCCAGAGTATTGTTCATGCTGTCCCGCGGTCCGGAGTGCCTTTCTGCAGCCTGGAGTCTGTTGTAGTTGGTTAAGGAGTTCTTTTTGAGTTTTGGTCGGAAACGTTTTCCCGCAGCTTTGTTTTTGGTTTACTACGGCCAGCCAAGCTCCCTGTCGTCAGTACCTGCCTTGGATTACCTTGTTTATTAAACTTTTTGAAACTTTTTTTTTGGTCAGTCTCTGCTTTGGGGTCCCAGTAGTATCTAAACGTCACACTAATGTTATGGATTCAAAAACAACCAAAATCACAATACTAACAAAGTGAATGGCTTCCTGGTGATACTGCTTCTACCCATCAGTGCTTAGATATTATCCCGCGGAAAAAATTAATACAGAATTCCAACAAACTGTCATCAAATGTCTTTCTATTATAAATGTAGATGCAATGTATATCCCCATAATGACCTAAACAATAAAGTCTATGGCTCTTACTTCTTTACCAGACTAGTTACATGATGTTGTTTAAATTACATTGTGTCTCATTACATTACTATGTTTTAGCTTTAACTGTAAACATGTTCTTTCTACATTTCAAACCTCAGTTACTTTAATACCTGTTCAAACATTAGTTCAAACATTACTCACAGGTCAGCTTCTTCAGTATTCCATTCTGGACTTACATCTCTCTGGTAGCCCCTTGGCCACTGATTCTTTATCTGTGTTACCTGCTATAACTCAATCAATATTAGAGACATGTCAACATTCATCAAACAGCATCTTATCCCCAGATATGGAGCAGGTCAATTCTAAAACTGTCAATCAATGGTCAAATTGAACAATCGAGATACTATTTCCTTATTTATCTTTTGTTCATGATAACAATGGTATAACAACCACACGTTTTTCCCCATAGCTAGTTTCTATAACAAGATTATTATGTGTGACATAATCAGATGTCTTGTTTGCTAACCAAGAATATTAAACTTTAATCTTTTCAGCATTCCACCATCATATAAACAAGCAGCCTCTTATCTAAACACTAAGCATTAAGGTTTCTACACCACCAACTGGGAGACTCTTGCACAATTATGCTGTAACATCATTGCATCATTCCTCCAGAACAATCTGAGACAAGCATGTCTCAAGATCTTGTCATAATGAGCACAGTCAGTGATGCAGCTGTAGTCAGTGGCAGGGTCCCCAACAAAGCTAGGACCGGCCCTGGTCAGTGGGCTCCAAGGAAACTCTCCCTGGCTTTGAGATGAGGGAAAGAATCACTTGGCAGACACACGTTGTCCTCTGTACGGCAGAAATCCCCCAAAACCGCAGTACCTCTTCACACCACTGTTGCCTTGACAACGAGGCACAAGCATAATGTCAATATCTCCTCAGAGATGTGTTCTTTGCACACTTCTTCTGTTCGCAGTGAGCAACTCTTCACCAACACACTGATTCAGAGAACCCAAAAGGTGGTGCAGAACTATCCAATGCTGCTGTAATCACATTCAGCTACTGAGAAAAACTCAATTTAAATCTCTCTCCCAACGGGTTACAAAATAAAATGGCTGAGGTCAGGAATGCTGAAACATGTGAATGTTAAAACAAACTAATGATAGTAGTCTGCCTATTCTTTATTACTACAGTTCTAAGTTAATAGGCAAAACAAAGACACCCTCCTTAACCACTATACTAATCTTTTATCTACTTGGTTAATTCTATTCGTTTTCAAATTGTTTATCTAAGTTGTGTTACAAGCATGGTGAGGTTACAGAATACACAAATAACTGTATTCAATCCGCGCCGTATTTGAAAACTGTAATGAATTAAAATCAATATTTAAGGACGTAATATAAGTTAAATATATTGTTAAGCTAATTACTGTTTTATTGTGAAGGCATCTCTGGCGAACAGCGGCCTTTTATTTTGAAAGGCCGTTCCGGAAATATACACCGTAATGTGAACAGTGAGTTCGACTTCTAGAAACACGGCAAGTTACGATAACAATCGTTCTAATGCATTAACGAAAGTCATGAAAGAGACAAGGAGGGGGAAAGGCGTGTGGAAGCAAGCAATGAACTGAAAATGCCACCAATCCTCTGTTTTAACGTGATGGCGCACATTGAAAACCGAAGCGGGCATAAGCACCCCTGTCATATAAACATTAATAGATTCCTTCTGACTGACAAGCGTTCAAAAACCCTTCTGCTTATCACTTAGGCTACTACTTTTTGTTTTATTCATAACCTAAAAATACAATTGTGATGAATAGCTTGCTCTTTTACCATTACATTTACCAACATAAAACAAGGTCTTTACTAATCAACAATGACAACCAACAGACAGAACAATCAAGAAACAGATCAATACAACTCCTAAATAACATTACAATATATATTTCTTACAGTGAGTTTGTTATCTAATGTTTAACAAATTCTCATCTTTCTATGTGTAATGTAGGTGGAATAATCCACTATTATATTAATCAAACTTTAACCTGCATGTACTACATATACTCAGCAAACTACTTTCTCCTTTCCCTCAACGTTACTGTATGCAATTAAGTTCCTCTGAAATATATTTGAGTAAAATGATCAGTTAATGACGAATAGTACGAAATTCTTATTTATTTAAATATACAAGCCTTTTCTTTAGCCCCCTGTTTGATTCCACTTAAAATCAATTTCTTAATCTGTTCCCATTGCTGGAATTTCAGAATTGTCCATTCTGACGTTCCATATTCACTTCGCTTTTATTTATCTGACTTAATTAATATGTGTTCACTTGTATTAATATACTGGGCTATTGTCGTTGTTACTATTAACGTGCCCCCCCCCCCCCTTTCAGCCACTAGATGGCAGCAGCAGAGCACAAATGAGCTTCACTCTTCTGAGTGCATTGTCTGAGTTCCACAGACAATCGCTCACACAGGTATTTTAGGTAAAAATCACACAGATTTATTCCCCGTACAGTTTGTCCAGCTTGATAATGTGATGTGTATTTCAACAGACAAGCAAGACCGCGATGCTTCGACACCCATAAAGAATGTGACCATTCCATGGGGCATAAAAACCCAGGTCTTAGTGAGCCCTTTATCACACGTTAGCTTTTCAAATTAAGTTTACAGACAAAGGGAAACGAGAGCCGGTCCCGTCACAATTTCGGTGAGGTTTGCGTTCCCTTTCCCCGATTCAACATATAACAGACTTTTAGGCTTTTAGCTTTCAGCGTTGGTCTGTTATTTAACCCCAGTTTTAAACGGCGACCCGATCTAAAATATCGAGTTTCCAGGTTTTGTCGTGCAGGAATATAACCTCGCAACCCACAAACTGCACCGTTTCCACGCCACTCAGGAATAAGTATACCTGAGGTCCACGCCAAACTGCTCTATTTACGTTACGCCGGACTTTCTGTCTACCTTGCGATCAACGTTCACGTGTTGTATATAACTTTCCTAACATAGTAAAATATGCATTGTATATTCCATTTAAACTTTAAAAACACCGTGAAACGCCTACAGACAATCCTACATTTTTAGTATACCCAATTACAGACAGATGATTTTCTTAACAGGCATCTGGTACCTTTTGTCTTGTTTTGCAGGGCCCTGCTGATTGTCTGAGATGTTTGAAAGCGTTTGTTCCCGACCCATTCCGGTCGTCCGGATTCTTCCACAGCTTTGTTTACCGGGCACGTCGGGTCACCATTTGATAGAGATTTATAGGGACAACTGGTCCGCTTTCCAAATCTCCGCACGTCCCTAACAAGCTGGTTATCATACAGGAAGGAATCCAGAACATACAAGTATCTGTTAAAAACAATAATCTATTTTAATGGTAGGATAACAATGCAATACAATCTATACATTACCATACAAAACCATATCATATCATATGCGTAATGTCAGGAGTATGCCTACTCCTGGCCCTTGTTCACAGGCTGCCACGACCTTCCGGTCCGGGTGGCGCGAGAAGAGAGAGACAGAACAAAAAGCCTCTATGATCGACGTGCAGAACGTTGTGAGTTGAGTCCTGGGGATCAGGTTTTAGCACTGCTGCCTGTAGTTGGCTCACCATTTCAGGCCAAGTTCTCTGGCCCTTATACAGTGTCCAAGAAGTTGTCAGACCTCAACTATTTGATAGTGACCCCTGACCGGAAGAAGTCGGTGCAGTTTTGCCATATAAACTTGCTAAAACCGTATTTTTCCCGTAAACCTGTGCCAGGTGTGGTTTGTTCTGTTTCCTCAGATGCTGCAGTGGTGACAGTGGGTCACCCGTCACCATCTCTGGATGTGGGGGAAGGGGTTAAGGTTGAAGAGGAGTATTCCCCAGATGATGGTCTGTTGAGAGGACGGCTTAAGAATTCGGAGTCACTGGCTAATCTGGGTGGAATGCTGGGTCATTTAACCGAACCGCGGCGCACAGAGTTGGTCGATCTAGTTAAAAACTACCCCTGCCTGTTTGGAGACACTCCATCTCGCACCCACCTTACAGAACACGATATTGAGGTGGGTGATGCTAAACCGGTACGACAGCGTTTTTACCGCATGTCTCCGGACAAACGAGAGCATTTAGAGGCAGAAGTTAAGTATATGCTGGAGAATAACATTGCTGAGCCGTGTGCTTCTAGTTGGTCTTCTCCTTGTTTGCTGGTTACGAAACCAGATGGTACATTTAGACCATGTACTGATCTCCGCAAGGTGAATTTAGTGACCAAACCTGACTCGTTTCCACTCCCTCGCATGGAGGACTGTGTGGACCAGGTCGGTTCTGCTAAGTTTGTCACTAAATTTGACCTGCTAAAGAGTTACTGGCAGGTCCCGTTAACGGCAAGAGCTAGGGAGATCGCCTCATTTATCACGTCCAGTGGGTTGTACTCATACACCGTAATGCCATTTGGGTTACGAAATGCCCCTGCCACGTTTCAACGCCTGATGAACCAGGTGGTGTCAGGTCTTGCTGGCTGTGCTGTGTATCTGGATGATGTTGTGGTATACAGTGACACTTGGGAGGAACATCTCCAACACATTAATGCGCTGTTTGAACGTCTTGCCTGGGCTTGTCTGACCGTTAACTTGGCAAAGTGTGAGTTTGCTAAGGCAACGGTCACCTACCTGGGTAAAGTAGTTGGCCAAGGACAGGTTAAGCCAGTGAGGGCAAAGGTGCTGGCAATTGACCGGTTCCCTGTTCCCACAACCAGAAAATAACTCTCTCGTTTTCTGGGCATGGTGGGGTACTATCGTGGGTTCTGTCAGAATTTCTCTACGGTGGTTGCGCCCCTCACCTCTCTTCTCAGCCCTAAGGTCAAGTTTGAATGGTCTCCTCGATGTCAACAGGCTTTTGAGGCTGCGAAAACTGTGTTGTGCTCTGCTCCTGTCCTAGCAGCTCCCCAGATGGACCAGCCCTTCATTCTTCATGTGGATGCTAGTAAGGTTGGAGCTGGGGCAGTACTCGCGCAGGTTGATGAGAGCGGCTCCGAATGCCCGGTAAGTTTCTTCTCTAAGAAATGTAACTCTCATCAATTAAACTATTCGATCATTGAAAAGGAGGCACTGGCACTCATCTGGGCGTTAAAACATTTTGAGGTGTATGTTGGGAGTGGAGTTGGGCCCTTGGTGGTCTATACAGATCATAACCCCCTAACCTTTCTGCACTCGCTCCAGAATCCAAATCAACGCCTTATGCGTTGGTGTCTCTTCCTCCAGCCTTTTCATCTGGACATCAGGCATGTCAAAGGTGTGGATAATACAGTGGCTGATGCCATGTCCAGGGCTATAACCTCCTAGGTTAACTAGTATTTTTATCCCTGCAGGGGTGTCTGTTTTTTTCTGTTTTGCCCTCTCTTAAAATGCTTCTTAGGTACCAAAGTTGCTGAGGGGTTGAGCAAGAGGCTACAGATGTGCTTGCAGGTTGTATGAACATTTCAAGGTTAACTTTGGTTGTGTCTATTGTGTTTGGTGGTTGTGTTTGTGTGCCTCAGGTTGGAGGATCCTAGTGGGTCCTCCATTTTAAGGGAGGGGGTGTGACGACCCCTCCCCCCTTCTGCCTGGCTGTGCTCCCTGCCTTGCTGTCCTCTGGCAAGTACTGGGAGTGTCGTCCTGTTTGTGCCCGCCAATCTAGAGGCGGAGCCACAAGAAGGTATAAAGGTTGCCCAGCTGCAAGGATCACTCTCTGATTCAGATCCTGGCATGCTGCAGCAACCTCAGCCTACAGCCTGTGTTAGGTGATGCACCCTCTAACATGCCACAACACCCTTCCACACACCCACACACTGCTCACACTACTGACAGTCTGATTCTTACATACATTATTCATCAGAGGTGTTCTTCTATAAACCTGTTAAATAAACATATATTTGGCATTTAACTCTGTGTGACCTCCCTATTTGTTCCAGCCTTTGGAAGGTTGTAACATATCATTGTCTGATATCAATAAACAACAAAGCTTTAGCTAATTACACGTCCGAAAAGGGGTCGGAAGAAGTTTACACTAATTTAATCCGACCCCTTCTCCCTTAATATATGTTAACATACACTATACATGTATATGTTTATATACATGTTTGTAAGGTCTTGCATTAGAAACGTCTGTACTACTTTCAGTCCCTGGACCTCTACTGAAGGCCAACCATTCGGCAATAGAATATGATTCACATCATTTTAATACTCATTGAACCATTTCACTAACCGCTTATGATCTGTAAGGAAGTATCTCAATTATTTATGTTTCTCAATTTATTCACTCTTTTCATTCTAATTCAATGAATTCACATCCTCAATGTACATTACTTGTCTAGGATGTCTAGCTCTACGGTAAATGTCATTTGGCTCCACCCAATTGCACAAATGCATCTAATTGAATGTTTATAAACCAATCACAGTACTCCACATCATCTAAAGTGGACAGCAGCAGAGTCTCAGGCTGCAGTCGAATAGTCCAAAGATCAGCTCCTAAGTTCTAACCCTATCGTCTATTCCTTGACCTCTGAGTGAAACGTCACGGGGTTAAGGGATAGTGGACAGGAGAATTCAAAAGGACTTAGGAGAAGAGACTGCGGTACTTTAGAGAATCCGAATGCACTTTCACTATCCGACGTGTTTATGATGTGCCAGCGGACGTCATGAATGTGCGTCTGCTGCTGTAGGGAAACTATGGAAACCACAGTTTTCTATACAGCGGACTACAACATGGATGTTCAATAAGAACGAGGGACTACTGTAAACTCATCTAGAGACTCTGCACCTGGGGGGTATACTACGAAGCAGGATTTTCGCTTAGCCGGCTAAATTCAGGGGAAACTCCGGCTTTCCGGTCCTACAAAGCTGGTTCTCTTTTTAGCAGGCTAGATCTCCATGGTAACTTATGCTTAGCGGTTAACCTGGTCGGGACCAGGGGCCTATGCTACGAAGCTGGTTCAACCTAACCTGGATATGTTTGAGTTAGCCGGTTGGCCTAATCCAAAACATACGCGCTCTCGCTAAACTGTACTACGACGCTGGTTATCAAGTGGATCGCTCAAGCCAGCCGTGTCCTATCTAGTTAGGTGCGCGTTCACATGAAAGAGGTGGTATTTGGAGCATTCGACCAATCACAAACATGGAGAAGCGTACTGACAGCACAGCGTCATACTTCCTGAATGAAAAGTGAACTTTAATACTAGTCAAAAATGAAGAAGTTAAACTTTAAACATCCATGACTTAAACACTTTATCCAGGATCAAAGCCTCAGAGCTGCACCTGCAAGGTGAATACAGCTGGCAAAAGAAAAAGTGTTTGAATGCGTACATTAACAGGTTTATGATATCACTGCCCCGTCTAAAACACGATCTGACTTCAATTACATTTGTCTCGAGTGTTTCGTCAACTTATGTGTTGCTTAAAATAATACTTCTGCATACAGTATGTGACACAGTGAGTGTTGCACGGCCAGATACGGCTCAGCTGACTCAGATAAGGAGATATATGATACATTATGAAGTGATATGCCGCGGACTGTACTTAATGTACTCTGATCCGGTTACTTATGTTGTGGCCGATATTTAAGTAAGCTTTCTTAACGCTAATGTTATAATAGTCAGATTGCTCTGAAGATGGGAGGTGATATTCTATTAATGTTCACGTTCACACAGTCGGTGATTTTTGCCGGCCGTCTTTCCTGCGACGGCAGTTTTTCTGTATTTCCTTTCTCCTGTAATCTGACTTGATCGCTTTAAACTCCGCACACTGAGCTCTGATTGGTCAGCAGGCGGTGCTTTCACTGAGTTGAGCTCTTAGCCTGCAACCTAACCTGGTCCCGACCAGGTTAGCTGCTTAGCATATATTACCATGGAGATCTAGCCTGCTAAAAAGAGAACCAGCTTCGGATGACCGGAAAGCCGGAGTTTTCCCTGAATTTAGCCGGCTAAGCGAAAATCCTGCTTCGCAGTATACCCCCCAGGTTAGGTTGCAGGCTAAGAGATCAACTCAGTGAAAGCACTGCCTGCTGACCAATCAGAGCTCAGTGTGCGGAGTTTAAAGCGATCAAGTCATATTACAGGAGAAAGGAAATACAGAAAAGCTGCCGTTGCAGGAAAGACGGCCGGCAAAAATCACCGACTGTGTGAACGTGAACATTAATAGAATATCACCTCCCATCTTCAGAGCAATCTGACTATTATAACATTAGCGTTAAGAAAGCTTACTTACATATCGGCCACAACATAAGTAACCGGATCAGAGTACATTAAGTACAGTCCGCGGCATATCACTTCATAATGTATCATATATTTCCTTATCTGAGTCAGCTGAGCCGTATCTGGCCGTGCAACACTCACTGTGTCACATACTGTATGCAGAAGTATTATTTTAAGCAACACATTAAGTTGACGAAACACTCGAGACAAATGTAATTGAAGTCAGATCGTGTCTTAGACGGGGCAGTGATATCATAAACCTGTTAATGTACGCATTCAAACACTTTTTCTTTTGCCAGCTGTATTCACCTTGCAGGTGCAGCTATGTGGCTTTGATCCTGGATAAAGTGTTTAAGTCATGGATGTTTAAAGTTTAACTTCTTCATTTTTGACTAGTATTAACGTTCACTTTTCATTCAGGAAGTATGACGCTGCGCTGTCAGTGCGCTTCTCCATGTTTGTGATTGGTCGAATGCTCCAAATACCACCCCTTTCATGTGAACGCGCACCTAACTAGATAGGAAACGGCTGGCTTGAGCGATTCACTTGATAACCAGCGTCGTAGTACAGTTTAGCGAGAGCGCGTATGTTTTGGATTAGGCCAACCGGCTAACTCAAACATATCCAGGTTAGGTTGAACCAGCTTCGTAGTATAGGCCCCTGCTCTGATGCTGTTGCTTTGCTTTATGAACGTGGACAACAGAGAAACATATTCTTCATGACCAAAGTTGGAATTGAAATAAAAAAGGAAAGTGATACGTATGCTCGTCACCCTCTCCCTCCGGTCCACATTAATACAAATGATCCCAATACGTATGATTGTATGAACTAAAGATCTTAAAATCAATACAAATGTATTTATTATAAATGTTAGTCCTTAACATCTATCACTGTGTATATCACCATTCAAACATCTTTTAAAAGTTGAACAAACCCCACACAGCTCAGTAAAGACTGTGAAATGTTGACTTTATTTGATAATTTAACGTTAACGTTCATATTTCTCTTTTTGATTATAATACTGATGAACGTTCAAAACAAAGCACTTTGGCAACTTACCACCTATGTTTTAAAATGCTTAATAAGCACCGTAACTTTCATGATATCATTTCTCGGTCATAATCGGTTGTTTCCGTGAACGGCCGACTGTTGAGTGACGGCAAATGCTGCGGCTGCAAGGCATTGTGGGGCAGCATTTTCGCTTCTCCTGTCGGTTAGGGAGGTCCAGTGGTTCCTAAGCTAAAGGAGGTTATAAAGGAAGTTTGAAACCTCCTTTCCTATCATTCTCATCATTCTAGAGAATTCGAACGGCACTTATCATGGCTGCAACTGAGATACTTCCGGGTCATTTCACTCCTTTAGGAAGGTTCCTAAGCTAAATGGACTATTCGACTTCAGCCTCATCCTCTTTTTCAACAAGCAAGGCCAACTGAGAGGCAAGTAAGTCATTTAAATGTATCAATCTTGTTGTCAATGCACATCTTTTGTGTTTGAAGTGAATTTAATGTAGAAATTAGACGTTAAATTGCTTACGCATTTCATGATTAATGACTTATACTCAAAAATAATTTTATTTAATTAACCAAATGTGACAGGAAGTGAAATAGGGAAATAAATAGAGAAATACTTATACGTTTGATTCCGACCAATTTCTTAATGATACAAACAAATATATATTTAACCTCTTAGGGGTAGTGGAACAAAAGGAAATTAGGCTCAAATATAACTATAACAAGTTAAAACTTTGCAAAAAGTTGTCTATTTACATTTGTTTCTGAGAATCTGATAATTGTAAGTCCAATATATTAAAACTACTTTTAGCTTTATTTTGGTCTCCACCATTTGAAACATTTGGTCCAAAAAGGTTGTCTTTGAATCATCAGATGTTATACTGTATATTTCTCTAATACATTGCAACAGTAATCCACACAACTCCCAACACAATGCTAAATGTGAGAGGACGCTGGCGTTGCTTGTCCGCCGCTCCCCCACCTAAATCCTATTTGTTCTATTGTTTCCAGTCCAGATTAGAAAACATTTTTTGCCTTTGCCATGTAAATTAACATCCTTATCTTTTTATATTCATCGACATACCGAATCGCTACTTTTGTTGCCTGACGCTGCTGTCACGAACCAGCTGGCTTATCGGTTCCCGGCTCGCTAGCTAGCAGACCCTTAGCCATCCGGTGGCTACAACAACAACAACAACAACAACAACAACAACAACAGAACACTCTCGTCTCTACCTGAGTTCCACGGCTGGTCTCACCGGAGTCTCTCCATCCCGGTGTGGTCTGCTTACCTGCTCTCGTCCCCTCCTCGGGCTTCCCCTGCCGACGCTCTCCCTCCCAGGCGGTCATCGGCCAGTGGCTATCAGGCTAGCTATCAGGCTAGCTAGCAAGCTAGCGGGCTAGTCGCCCGACATCCACTCCTTCCCACCTCTCCTCTGCAAATCGCTGACATCGTCCTCCTGTGATGCTGTGGAGTATTCTGTGGCTTATACCCGGGCTCACACCACTTCTTCTGCCACAGCCATCCGACCCCTGGTCTCCGGCAACAGCTAACTCTGTGCTAGCACCACACCCCCCGATCATGCCACTGCTCTTCTCCGCTTCAGACCTCCATTCTCTGAATAACCACCTCCCACCCGACTGCATGGACATCCTCAAGGAGACAGGTTTACTCCGCGGACGACGACCTCCACACAGAGGCTCAGGCCGAAAGTTTTTCTTCCACTCTACGTCTCCACACTCCATCCCGTCCATCTGGTCCTGCCGCACTTCCGCATCACGCCACAACAACAACAAACACGTGAATCTGACCATTCTCCGACCACTTCCTCGGTCCAGCCACCCAATCACAGCGAAACGCCCTCTAAAAGCGGCCCTCCTCAACACCCGCTCCATGAACAATAAAAGCCACATTCTAAATGAATTCATAACGGACAATAACCTGGATTTTCTCTTTCTCACTGAGACCTGGCAAAAACCTCTGGACTATTTCGCATTAAACCAAGCCACTCCATCAGGATTCACCTATTTTGACAAACCCCGTCCACACGGACGGGGTGGTGGTATTGCTGCTATTTTTAGGAAGGATGTGAAAGCCACCACCATCTCCATCCCTGATATTCCCTCATTCGAGCACCTGGTATTTAAGCTCTCTGGTCCCACTCCCCTGGTCACAGCCATCATTTACCGCCCTCCAAAACAAAATCCCACCTTTCTCTCCAACCTCTCTGACCTTCTAACCCAGCTATCTGCAATATCTCCATCTGTGCTCCTCGTAGGGGATTTCAATATCCACATTGATGACCCAACCAGCATATATGCCATTGAATTTCTGGAAACTCTGCAGTGCCTCAACTTCACACAGCACATCAACTTCCCCACACACAGCCACGGCCACATCCTTGACCTAGTCTGCTCCACAGGTCTCACCGCCCACCACCTATCCAGTCTCGACCCTCATATCTCCGACCACCTGGCCATCACCATGGACATCAATATCCCCATCCAAAAACACAAGCGCACAATAACCTTCAGAAACCTAAAATCCCTGTCTCCCTCAGCACTCTCAGCTTGCATCACCCGCAAGATGTCCGCCTTCCCTCCCCCCCCGCCTGACAATCCATGTCAACTAGTGGACTACTACAACACCACCCTCTCCTCCTGCCTTGATGAACTGGCACCCCAAAAAACTAAAACTGTCGCTTTCACACATTCAGCTCCCTGGTACACCCCTGAACTCCGCCAAATGAAATCACAAAAACGCCAACTGGAACGCCTCTATAAGAAAACCACTCTAACAGTCCATCTCCATGCCTACACCGACCACCTACATCAGTACAATAATGCGCTCAAAGCAGCCCGGACCAACTACTACTCACAACTGATACACTCCGGCTCCAGCAACCCCAAGGCTCTGTTCTCCACCATCAGCACACTCCTTAAACCCTGCGACAACGCCACCCCATCCTTCACAACCGCACAGTGCAATTCTTTCCTCTCATTCTTTCAATCCAAAATCGACAGCATCTACAGAAACCTGACCTCCTCAACAGCCCTCCCCATCTCCCCCACTGGCTCCCCCCCCTTCACCTCAAAGCCCCTATCCCGGTTCTCCCCTGTGACCCCAATGCAACTTTCCACCCTCATGGCCGGAATGAACTCCACCTGCACTCTGGACCCCATACCAACTACATGTGTCAGGGAATGCCTCCCTCCCATCTCCCAACTCATAACCACAATCATTAACTCCTCCCTCTGCTCTGGATCAGTCCCCCCCTCACTCAAACTGGCTGCTGTTACACCCATACTGAAAAAACCCGGACTCACACATGACATCATGTCCAACTTCCGGCCCATTTCCAATCTCCCGTTCCTATCAAAGCTACTCGAACGTGTTGTAGCCTTCCAATTAAAATCCCACCTCAGCTCCAATAACCTGTTTGAACCCTTTCAGTCAGGATTCCGGACAAAGCATAGCACAGAGACGGCCCTCCTCAGAATCACTAACGACCTCCTCCTCTCCTCAGACTCCGGCAATCTCAACATCCTCATCCTCCTCGACCTCACAGCAGCGTTCGACACCATCGACCACACCATCCTGCTGTCCCGCCTGGAATCATCCCTCAACATCACTGACACTGCACTCTCCTGGTTGAAATCATACCTCCCCGACAGACACCAGTTCATCCACATCAATAACTGCACTTCCTCCACTGCCCCTCTGAACCAAGGCGTCCCCCAGGGTTCGGTGCTTGGTCCCCTCCTCTTCATCCTCTACATACTCCCCCTTGGAAAAATCATCCGTCGCCACAACCTCCAGTATCACTGCTACGCTGATGACATCCAACTCTACATCTCCACAAAAACCATCACTGCCACAACTCACTCCACACTCACCAACTGTCTCTCAGAAATTAAATCCTGGATGCAAACAAACTACCTTCAACTGAACAGCGACATGTCTGACATCATCATAATCGGACCCCCATCCCGCACCAACACCACTCAGAACTTCAACCTCACCCTTGACAGCACCACTCTAACCCCCTCTCCTCACATTCGCAACCTTGGAGTAATCTTTGACAGCCAGCTCAAATTTGACAAACACACAAACCACATCACCAGGACCGCCTTCTTCCATCTGAAAAACATTGCCCGCCTCCGTCCCTCACTCACCTTCCCGGCTGCTGAAACCCTCATCCACGCATTTGTCACTTCAAGACTGGACTACTGCAACAGCATCCTGTATGGTTCATCATCCAAAATCCTAAATAAACTACAATACATCCAGAACTGCGCTGTCCGCCTCCTCACCCACACCCGCTCCAGAGACCACATCACCCCCGTCCTTCAAAACCTGCACTGGCTCCCTGTCCGTCAACGAATACACTTCAAAATCCTTCTGTTAACACACAAAGCTTTCAATAACCAGGCCCCCCCCCTACCTCTCCGACCTGATCCACCACTACACCCCCTCCCGCAGCCTTCGCTCATCAGAAGCGAACCTCCTCTCTATCCCCACACGAACCAAGCTCCGAACCTGGGGCGACAGAGCCTTCTCCATCGCTGCCCCCACCCTCTGGAACTCCCTCCCCCAACACATCAGAGACTGCACTGACCCCCCCACTTTCAAAACACTGACCAAGACACACCTCTTCAGACTGGCTTTTAATCTGTGAATTATGCTGTGTTGCTGTTTTAATAACTTTTAAATGTTATTTTATCATGTTCTTATACATTTTTAAATTCTATTTTATCATGTTTTATCACCACTGTAAAGCGTCTTTGAGCACCTGGAAAAGCGCTTCGAAATGAAATGTATTATTATTATTATTATTAAATGTGCAGAAAAGTTTGGAGAAACCTTTGGAACAGAACAAGAAATTAAGTTTTCTGTCCCTTTTGGCCCAAACTAACAGGATGTTGGGACTAAATACTTTAATTAGTTGGTCAAATTGAGTTATTTTTCATTGTGTCTTCATTCATTCCTCAATCCTTTGTCCTGGCCTGAACCACATCCTTTGAGATGCTATTCGCTTACCTGCAACCAGGCTACCTTACATTTCTCCTCCCACCTTGTGCTTTATCTTCTCCAGTCCTGGAGGCCAACTTGTCACCAGCAGCAGACGTGTTGATGTCTATGGTTGTGGGAACATTTTCTAGGACGCCTGGGGCAAAATGGAATCCTGACAGGCAGCAGGGAGAACAGAGGAGGGGTTTATCTGCGAAGGCAGGCCTTTCCTCCATCACCATGCCAATAGAGACAGCGGCACAGACAGCGGCACAGAGCCCGGCGCTCCTGGGCCAGATAAGGCCCCCAGACAGAGCAGCACTGCAGCTCTGTCACCCAAGTACGTCACCCAAAACTCCAACAGCCTTTCCCATTTCTCGCCCTCGGTGCTTTCATACAATTCCTGCCGAAACTGTCTGCTAAATCCCCCAAGAACCAACTATTTGACAAAGTGCTAATGTACTAATTAGCATTGGATTATGCAGAGGTAGAACAAAAGTGGCTCAATATGGATATTTTTTCCGGGTCTTTTGTTGATGAAGGACTTGTTCTGCAACCAAAGAGGTTAAATATATAACTTCAAAAACTTGATTTCCCGCTAAGAATAATTCCAGGTTAATGATATAAATCAAACTGTTGAGTATATACTAAGCACATAACACAGATTTTGTGCAGAGCATTTTAGTGACCTTCAGTTTATTGTTGTGCTTTTATGGCCCACAACTTTACTGTTGTGCTTTTCACCACCTTTATCGACCTTGTTCTTTGACATAGCAGGCAGATGTTTGTTTTTTTGTAAATCTTAGTGTAGTGAAACCTACAAAACATTTGCTTTGCCATACGTTTTTTATTCATTTCTGCAGTCGAGGAAGCATGGCATACTCACTGCACATAAGTCTAAGGAGGACAGGGAGGAATTGGCAACAGAGACCAAGGTGCGAATTGTGTAACATGTGTTATTTTTTTTTATGTTAATAAACACCAGGTTAAACTCGGGGGTATAGCAACAAGCTCTATACATCACACTGACAAATGATCACGAATAAATGTGATAAGGAGAAACAGTGGCTGGCTTATCAACATATCCAGCAGACCTAGGGAATGTATTAATTATTCAATACTAGGCCTACTATACTATCTGGGGGGTATACTACAAAGCAGGATTTTGCCGGCTAAATTCAGGGAAAACTCCGGCATATATCTCCTTATCTGAGTCAGCTGAGCCGTATCTGGCCGTGCAACACTCACAGTGTCACATACTGTATGCAGAAGTATTATTTTAAGCAACACATTAAGTTGACGAAACACTCGAGACAAATGTAATTAAAGTCAGATCGTGTTTTAGACGGGGCAGTGATATCATAAACCTGTTAATGTACGCATTCAAACACTTTTTCTTTTGCCAGTTGTATTCACCTTGCAGGTGCAGCTCTGTGGCTTTGATCCTGGATCAAGTGTTTAAGTCATGGATGTTTAAAGTTTAACTTCTTCATTTTTGACTAGTATTAAAGTTCACTTTTCATTCAGGAAGTATGACGCTGCGCTGTCAGTACTCTTCTCCATGTTTGTGATTGGTCGAATGCTCCAGATACCACCCCTTTCATGTGAACGCGCACCTAACTAGATAGGACACGGCTGGCTTGAGCGATCCACTTGATAACCAGCGTCGTAGTACAGTTTAGCGAGAGCGCGTATGTTTTGGATTAGGCCAACCGGCTAACTCAAACATATCCAGGTTAGGTTGAACCAGCTTCGTAGTATAGGCCCCTGGTTAGGTTGCAGGCTAAGAGCTCAACTCAGTGAAAACACCGCCTGCTGACCAATCAGAGCTCAGTGTGCGGAGTTTAAAGCGATCAAGTCATATTACAGGAGAAAGGAAATACAGAAAAGCTGCCGTTGCAGGAAAGACGGCCGGCAAAAATCACCGACTGTGTGAACGTGAACATTAATAGAATATCACCTCCCATCTTCAGAGCAATCTGACTATTATAACATTAGCGTTAAGAAAGTCACAACATAAGTAACCGGATCAGAGTACATTAAGTACAGTCCGCGGCATATCACTTCATAATGTATCATATATTTCCTTATCTGAGTCAGCTGAGCCGTATCTGGCCGTGCAACACTCACAGTGTCACTTACTGTATGCAGAAGTATTATTTTAAGCAACACATTAAGTTGACGAAACACTCGAGTCAAATGTAATTAAAATCAGATCCACTCGTGTTTTAGACGGGGCAGTGATATCATAAACCTGTTAATGTATGCATTCAAACACTTTTTCTTTTACCAGCTGTATTCACCTTGCAGGTGCAGCTATGTGGCTTTGATCCTGGATAAAGTGTTTAAGTCATGGATGTTTAAAGTTTAACTTCTTATATTATAAGAACTATATGTTTATAGTTGACTTTTCATTCAGGAAGTAGCCTATGACGTTGCGCTGTCAGTATGCTTCTCCATGTTTGTGATTGGTCGAATGCTCCAAATACCACCCCTTTCATGTGAACGCGCACCTAACTAGATAGGACACGGCTGGCTTGAGCGATCCACTTGATAACCCGCGTCGCAGTACCGTTTAGCGAGAGCGCGTATGTTTTGGATTAGGCCAACCGGCTAACTCAAACATATCCAGGTTAGGTTGAACCAGTTTCGTAGTACAGGGCCCAGGTTAGGTTGCAGGCTAAGAGCTCAACTCAGTGAAAGCACTGCCTGCTGACCAATCAGAGCTCAGTGTGCGGAGTTTAAAGCGATCAAGTCATATTACAGGAGAAAGGAAATACAGAAAAGCTGCCGATGCAGGAAAGACGGCCGGCAAAAATCACCGACTGTGTGAACGTGAACATCAATAGAATATCACCTCCCATCTTCAGAGCAATCTGACTAGTATAACATTAGCGTTAAGAAAGCTTACTTAAATATCTGCCACAACATAAGTAACCGGATCAGAGTAACATTAAGTACAGTCCGCGGCATATCACTTCATAATGTATCATATATTTTCTTATCTGAGTCAGCTGAGCCGTATCTGGCCGTGCAACACTCACAGTGTCACATACTGTATGCAGAAGTATTATTTTAAGCAACACATTAAGTTGACGAAACACTCGAGACAAATGTAGTCTAATTAAAGTCAGATCCACTCGTGTTTTAGACGGGGCAGTGATATCATGAACCTGTTAATGTATGCATTCAAACACTTTGAATGCACACACTTTCTGTTACCAGCTGTATTCACCTTGCAGGTGCAGCTCTGTGGCTTTTATCCTGGATAAAGTGTTTAAGTCATGGATGTTTAAAGTTGAACTTCTTCATATGTCTAATATTATAGTTCACTTTTCATTCAGGAAGTATGACGCTGCGCTGTCAGTCTGCTTCTCCATGTTTGTGATTGGTCGAATGCTCCAAATACCACCCCTTTCATGTGAACGCGCACCTAAAATAGGACATGTCTGGCTTGAGCGATCCACTTGATAACCCGCGTCGTAGTACAGTTTAGCGAGAGCGCGTATGTTTTGGATCAGGCCAACCGGCTAACTCAAACATATCCAGGTTAGGTTGAACCAGCTTCGTAGTACAGGCCCCTGGGACCATGGCCGTATCTACCATTGAGGTCACCGAGGTCCGGACCTCGGTAATATTTTCCGAGCTGTGCATAACAAAACTTGTGAAATAATTGCACTAAACGGGGTTCTTTGTAGTACTTCCATTTACTGACCATGGGGGCGCTGCATAACTACGTAGCCTCGATTAAAGCAAAGAAGAAGACGACATGTATCAACAAACCTCCCTAGCCCTGGCCCTTTCTCATTTCTCGAACTCCCCTCCTCGACTCCCCTCCTCGACTCCTATCCTCGATACTTAGTCCCGCCCACAGGAGATGCGAGCGGAGGAGCCGAGGAGGGGAACCGAGGAGAGAGGAGGGGAAGCAGCAGGTGGTTAGAGAAATGAGAACTCCTCTCCTCTGAGCGGTCATTTTAAAGAGACGCCCATTAATGATGACAGGAGGCACAGCAGCCCTCTGTCTGATGGACAGATGTGTTCATGACCACTTATATATTTACTTTGATTCATTCACAGTGCGGTATAATGAGACAATAACAGGCTACAGATGCGGACACGCACACACACATATATGTGTATATATTTATATAAATAAATACAATTTCAGAATCAAACAGAGCACTCTCATAACTCGTAACACTATCAGGGACTGGATATATCCCCCCCCCCCTCTCCCCTCTGGTCGCTACAATGAGGAAAATAAATTACGGGCCAAAAGTTGTATTTACAAGTATTACAAGTAAGCAGAGGACACCAAACCAACTGAGACCTGTCTGTCCGCTGCATCTACGCACACACTGTACCACACACACCTACACACTGTACCACACACACACACACACACACACACACAACACACACACACGCACATACAGCTCCTAAAACAGGCTACAGCCGTTGTGTATTTTATTGTGAAGCACTAAATGGTTTTAGAAAAATATCGACTCTTTGTTTGTAGATATCTACTAAACTAAAGCAAATAAAGAGAGTAGGCCTGTTATACTGAGTGATATATATTGTACACACTGCTCTGCTTTCTGCACCTCACAGCTGTTCTCACTGTAAACATCGCGTCGCGATGAAAGCAGTTTCTAAAATAATATCCAGGGGATGCATGCAGAGCTGTCATTGGCTGAGATAAGTCCGGCCGTGCGTCACGACTCTTTGAAACATCTCTGTTCCCGGAAATGCATCCGCGAAGGAGCCGTGGAGGACCCATCAGTGTATCCTCGGTTAGAGCTCCTCCAGAGAGCCTCCTCGACGCTCAATGCTCGGTCCTCGATGTGCATTTAGAGAAATGGGATGTCCTTCAACATGGCGCGCTAAAATTCATTTCCGGGTCACTACCGGAGGACAGAGGAGTCGAGGAGGGGGATTTGATGAAATGAGAAAGGGCCCCTGTATCGGAGCAGCGGAGGAGTGATGAAGTATCTAGAGATCTGAGTCCAGCGGGCTGCTTGTGTTTCTGTTCATCAGGACATCATATGACCAGCAGATCCTGTGTGAACACACTACGTTAGTCAGTGGACGTCCGACAACATGCACACTAACTTATATTGCAGCTATAGGCTATACTTTGGTTTAAATTGCGTGAATAAACTAGCTAGAGAGCTAAAGTTAATTACGTTCATCCAATGTCAGAAGGATTACCTTTTAACAAACGTTGTAATGCTTTTCTTTCATTTCAATTTGAGTAAAACATTGAAGATATAACATTGTATTGTTTTCTTTTTACATTGACTCAGATATAATGAAAAGACTACGTCAGTCGATGCTCAGCTTTGGTAAGGAAGAGACAAGAGAGAGAGAGAGAGAGAGAGAGAGGAAGTGATGGAAGCCCATCTCTTTATCAATCTATGTATCTATAACAATAGTCTTCATTTACAATAGGCATACTTTTAATACATACATCTATTGCAGTTATGATGTCATAACATACAATTGTATAAAACACAATTTGCTTACATCTTTGTTCTCTTTTGAGAATCAAACAAGACAGATTTAAATTAAAAAAGAATGCAAACAAACAAGTGAAATGAACTAAATAGCTGAATTGCTTTTAATTCACTGGCAGGAGCAACAATGGAGCAAACAGTGAACAACGAGGGAGAGATTGAACAAAGAGAAAGAGTAGAGGACAGAGAGAGTAAAGAACAGGAAGAAGACAGAGAGACTAAAGAAGATGGAAGAGAGGCTGCAGGTTATGGAAAGGAGAGAGACATGGAAAATGAATGTTGTTGACAATGTGTTGTGATCATTTTAGCCTCTTCTGCATGTCCAGATCATTAATAGTAACAATCAACTGATTCTTATGCATTACACTTTCAAAAATAATTGATGCTGACATTGTCAGCCCACTGACATGGTTTAAAATCAATATATTATCCAATTTGTGACCCCCCCACAGGACTTAAAAAGCACCTAACTAGATCATGAAAATCGCGGGGGGTATCCCCCGAACCCCCCTAGCATGTTTGGACCTCGCTATTTAGGAAATCCTGGATACGGCCCTGCCCTGGTCTCCATTATCTCCAACACATAGAGCAGGGGTCGGCAACCCCTGGCACGCAGCACCGTAACCAGTGGCACACTAGGAATAAGTGTAATAAGTGTGCAAAATATTTAAATTGTATTTTCGGATCCTGAACGAGACCGCCACCAGAGCACGTCTCGCAGAAGGAAGCAATGCATGCAATGCAGCCCCGCTCTCTTTAACTCCAGGTGACTTTCTGCCTCTTTACTCCTTGGTGCAGTGCTGATCGTTTCACCACGGAGGAAAGCACTTCGCAAATTGCAGTACCCATTAAGGAGCTGTACAAATGCCGCAGTTTTTGCGTGGCTGTGTATTTAGTTGAAAGCCCAGTGGCGATCTGCTCATCTCTCATCGAAATGATATGCTACAAAGGGGCGGATTGGCCATCTGTGTGTTGAACTTTCCTGTCGGCTCCCAGACCGTAGTCGAGGAGGGCAGAAGCAACAAGCTTCAGGTTCAATAACCCACTTTAGCTTAAATGACTGGAGAGAGGCGAGCTCTTCTTGGGAGGCCGTTGCACTTATTTAGCTGTTCTTCTGTTTCACAAAATACATCACAGACCTCTGTTTTTCTGCTTCCTCGTTTCACTTCCAGAAACATACACGTTCTCTCACTGTCGCTCTACCCAGGGCCGGCCCTGACCAATTTGCTGCCCTAGGCAAGATTTTAGCTGGCGCCGAAATGGCACGAAGGGTTTGGGGGGCCTCCGTCCCCCTAGACATTTTTTTATTTTTGCAGGTCTTAGATGCTGTCTGGTGCATTCTCTAGACTGAATTATAAGATGAACCACCACAATATTATATTGTACAATTTCAATTGTATTCTTCATTTCACTTGTTTGTTTGTTCTTGTTTGTGTTTGCTCGCTTGCATGCCCTGCATAGCTTTAAGAAATACTTAAGTTGTTGGTCAAAACACTTTCCATCTGATGAAGGCAAATGCCTTCCCAGATGGAAAAAAGTAGAAAACATTACATTCAGTTATAACTGCCAAAACAAACATTATTTACACTATTATGGCCCCTGTTAAAAATGTTTGTAATGTTAACTACTGTAAATTGGTCGAACGAATGCCTCCTCATCCGGAAGCTGACCGAGCAGACCCGAGCAGCAGTCGAGAGGAGCCGAGCGCATCCGCGAAGCACACGTCAGAGTTCCCGTTAGCCGGCAAATCTAAATATCTTCGGTCAAAATAATTTCCCTTTAGAGCAATACCGCTTCAGTTGCGCCACTTATGTGACAGACAAGAAGAGTATGTGACAGACAAGAATAGTCAACTCTAATGTCTAACACTTAATGTGGAGAAATAGATGTCCTGTATGGGTTGATTGTGCGTTGATCTGTTGGTAATGCCTCGGGGTTCCGGTGGGCATGTAAACAAATGCATTATGCTGCGCTATACTTTGTGGCCTCATCCAGTTGCATAGCGACACTTATTGTGTAGTTGTCTTTTAATAAGCAGGTAGTCATATCATTAGCTAGAACTAGCTGGATCTGATCGATATGGATATAAAAACGCGAGTGAAGTCTAATCTGACGGGAGAGAGAGATCAACTGCTGCTGACGAGTCGAGACTCGACACGCAGCTCTGCATGATAACATGCAGCGGTGAGCGGAACAAAACACACACTTCAGGTTAGAATATCACACGTAGCTATTTTAATTACCTCTCAAACTACCTGAACTAGTTATAGATATGTTTAGTTTTACTGTCGGGTCACTCATTACTAGATCCGCGAGCTGCATGATACTGGCATAATAGATTTCCCGATCGGGCAACCAGCAGGTGAGGCTTCATTGCCCGAGCTAAATACTAGATGGCCATCGGGCAGTCCTTAATGTCGAGCCCAGTGACAATCCAGTGAGCCAGGGAGCTGGTTATTTTCTCAGACGTGGACTTACTTATCCTGGCCCTGAAACCAGTCATCTGGTTGAGTGTGGGTTGGGTCAGGGTGTGGTTCCTTGCACTCGGAGTCGGGCTAACGTCCACGCTAGCTGCTACATGCTTTGCATTTAGGTGATACTTTAGGCTTGATGTGCTGCGGTGATATGCAAATTCTTTTTTGCATAATTTGCACACAACCGTGCTCTTGTCGACGCTTCCATCCGTCCGTTTTTTAAAACAAAATGTCCAATCCACGGGGCCGACCGAAGCGGTCTCATCAGCTTGTTCGTTCATGTTTGACTATTGATCACCGTGGTTTGTTGTTGTTTGAAGTCCCATGCTGAAGTCGGAGTTGGTGCTCCAGTATAATCGGTACGCCTGAAACTCATCCAGTGAGAAACGTTCCGCTGTGCAAAAATAAGTGCGATTAAAATGCGTTAATTTTTTTAACGCGTTAATTTTTGTGTAATTAATTAATCTTAATTAACGCGTTAAAGTCCCGGCCCTAGTATTTAGTTTCCTATTCATTTGAACATGATTTAAGTGGGGGGGACCTCACCTCCTCTAGGGGGGTCCGGGGGCATGCACCCCCGGGAAGACTTTTTTTTTAATATTGAAGTTAAAAGCATCAATCTGGTGAACTTTGAGAGCAACATTAGGAGCTCTATGGATGCATCTCTCAACAACACCCATATGAAACAGAACTGTAAGTAGATTTTCTTTTTCTTTATGGATACTTTACAAATCACAACTTTTTTGTACTGTCATATATTATTTTATACCTGTTTTTCACCTATTCTCTTATTTTTTTATAACTATAATGATCATATAAAGGTGTGCCTTTACCTCACTGAGCTGAGGTTATCAGAGCCTCTCAGTCTTTCAGGAGAGAGCTCTCTAAAGCTCCCCCCCGCGGCCGCTTAATAAAAGCACACAGAAGCTGTGTACGTTTTTTGGGAGTTTGATTTATTTTAAATGAACACAAATATAAAATTAAAACCTGTAATTGCACACTACCATTATTTCAAAAAAAAATAACGATTTCACATAAACCTCTGGTTTTTACTGGGGCTGGGGCAGTTCAACTTGATTTTGGGGGGGGGTGTGCCATAGTTTATGGGCACTGTACGCAATATAGGCGTAGTTATGTTAGTATAAGATAATAAGATGTACTTTGTTGATCCAAAATCGGGATATTGTGTTGTTATGAAAAAAAAAAAAAAATCTTTTTAATTTCTAACTTTTTTTTTTTTTTTCTCCCCAATTTGTGGCGCCCCCTATGGGTTGATGCGCCCTTAGCATTCGCCTATACTGCCTATGCCGAGGGCCGGCCCTGGCTCTACCATCCACAAACACACATGCACAAGCCACACCCCCCCCCCCTCTCTCTCTCTCTCTCTCTCTCTCTCTCTCTCTCTCTCTCTTAAAGGGACAGCGATCTCATCTCACTCTGCATGACCCTAATATCATAACATGTGTGCTCTGGAGAATCACAGAACGGACGATCGTCCTTATTATTATGACGTTTAAACCAATTATTGAAATGTGTTTGTTACATTCGGCATCGTGTAAGTTGCGCTGACAGGTCCACACACTGCTTCCCCGCAGCGAGGCTCCTCCGCCCTCCTGCTGATAGTTGACTAGCGTCAAGCTCTTCAACCACCCCCCTCCCCCCGTTGATAATTCTCGATCGTTGACCTCGTTTTTTTAAAATGGCACTTCATATTAAAAAGGTTGCCGACCCCTGCTATAGAGAGTGTGAGGGAACCAACACAGTAAAGTTGTGGGATGTTGATAGATGCTAAAACGCTCTATAGCCTATAGCTGAGAAAAACTACAAAGTCATCATTCTCTGTCCTTGGCTTCAACAATCTCTTTCGCATAACACAGATCATTTGTTTTCCATTTTTGATATAAAACCCTTTGGTTTCCTATTGAAAAGTCAACTTCTCTTTGTATCCTGCTACCAGTCAGCAATATATTTTTCCAATATTCAACCTTTATGATGTATGATACATTTATGACATTTCCCTAACCTCAAGACTACGTTGAGCTTACTAAGCAAGAAAGATGAATCGCGCTTTCATTCCTAGGAGCGGAAGTTGAAAAGATAACAAATGAAAGTTTTGCAGACATATTTATTTGTACATGTATTGTTTGAGCATACCGCTTTTTTCTAGTACCCATCCTCTGTACTCCTATTTGAACATACTGTATTGCACAGAAAAAACAAGTTGTCTATTCTCTGCTGGCTTTTATTTTGTCTCACAATTGTTGCTGTGGGTCCCTTGTGTGTGTACAAGGTCTTCTGGGAAATAACTGCTTGCAGTCTGTTCTGTACTGAGAAATCCAGTTCTGTGTTTGGCCAACCATGTCAGGCACTTAAATCACAGAGGGGCTAAATTCATCAGGGCCTATCCCGCCTGTCACCATGAATGTAAAGACAGACTTTATCTTCTAAGACTAAAATATGATCATGAATAATGTAGAAGCAGGTAGAGGAAGTACTGAAGAGGGATCAAAGGAGCATTCTTTTTTTCCACACCTCTTTGATATGAAGTCAGTGGTACGATAACACTGCATCATCACTTTGGATTTGTTGTAATACTAAGATCTCAAAGCGGAATACAGTGATCAAAAATCAACAAAGAAGCTCAGAGATTTCAAACACATAATGGATGAAGCTTGTAGCAGAGTTATTATATAACATAAGTTACAGCATAAGACATACAGCTGACAACAAAGACTTGTCTGAGGGTAATTCATTCAGTGTGGGTCACCTCTTCCATCTGAAGTCAGTGCTGATAATGAAGGGGAACAAAATAAGTTGTTAGATATAGGATTCATCATATTTCTTGCTTGTTATTTGTTGCATGTGTCAGCATATATGTGTTTGTGCTTGTCTGGCAAGAAATTAACTTAGTCACAGAGGTCTGAGACAATAGCAGGCAGGATTTGCTGAGCCAATCGCTGCACCTCGCCAACGGTAAAGCCATTTCGCTCCAGCAGACCACTTAATAGCTTTGGCTGATGCAGAGTTTGGAAATCCATCAATAAACTGGGCCAGACTGGGATGAGCCGCCCGCTCAGCTACACAAGCAGTGAGGGGGGGGAAACAATAGACCCGTGCCAGGACCTCTCACTTAAAATTAGATTTTAAAGTTTATGTATATACACTGTTTATAACAGACTGCAGTAGAGTATTTACACTTTGCTTGGATGAGAATCAACTCATTGTGAGCTTGTGATGTTCACACATTGGAAAATGTGATAATGGCACACTTTCACATTCTAACAGGATAATAATTATGAGGCTGAAGAGTATACATTAAAGCAATTTGTACAACATAGGCCTTGTAAGGGTATATTACAGCACGTGTGGGAGCTTGCAAGAGACCGTAAAACATCGAAATCCACTTTGGGTTAAGCTCCAATTTTGCTTGATACTACACTTTCCAAAATACACCTCAATACATTTATCCTGTTACTGCATTTATGCAATGTCTGCAAAATGGGCAGGAAAAAGCTGCAGTTTTCACACTACTCTTGTTGAGGCTTCGTTTAGAACAGCCTAAATGTGTTGCATTTACTTTAACGTCCTTTTAGCAATTTATCAGTTCAACTAGATAAAAATAAACATTATTTGGTTACTTTAAATATTACATTGGTGTTCATTTTGGATTTTATTTATTGATTTAACTGCCGGCATTGGTGGCTTTATTGACTTTATATTTTATACCAATAATCTCCTGCTAGGATTCACATCCAGGCTGCTCAAAATTACAGCCGTTACGATATGACATACCCCAGCACACCTTTCACCCCAAGCTTGCGTGTGTTTTTTGTTCAAACTTTTCCATTAAGTGAGACTATCCAAGATCTGTATCTCTGCTCCCTCCAATCTCCACTGGGATTTAAGTTCTGTTAATGCAGCAGAGTTTTGCGACAGAGGGTCAGTTGGATTTCAAGAAGCCAAAAGATGCCTTTGGTAATTTCTTTTTCGGAAAGCTGTAACAGTCTCCTGACCTTTTGACCTGCGACATGAACCCTTGCTGCCCCAGGACCACTGCAGCGCCAGACACCTGCTGTTACTTTTGCTGACAGAGCCACTGCCTGAGGGTGTGTGTGTTATCTTTTTCCTTTTTTTGTGTATGTGTGTGTTTCTGTCTGTCTGTGCTTTATGTGCTGATGCAGGAAGAAATTCATAGTGCACTAGGGAGAGCAGAATCTGTGTTATTGTATCCTGCTGCTAGTGAGTAATGTCTGAGTAGTCTGTCATGTCAACATGTTGCAAATATAGGTTATCTTGTCAGGATATAGATACTACAGAAATGCAAAAACTAAACAAAATGCTTTGGGAATATTACTGGACAACTGGATGACATGATAAATGACTTTATCTGCTGCTTAAATCATGTTGAGTCTTGTTTTTGCCCGATTAATGGCTAAAGATCTGTGATATTACTTTAAAATAAAACAGAATTACCTGAGGAAGTGTGTTTTCTGTAGTCAGAAAACCAATATCATCAGTGTGTAAGGTTATTCCTATCTGAAATAAGTTTAAAGGCAATTCTTCAACATAATTGGAGGCGTGTGGTGCAGTGGGTTGTGTGTTGGTGTTCGGATCAGGGGGTCACAGGTTCAAACCCCACTGCAGTCAGCATGTCGTTGTGTCCCTGGGCAAGACACTTCACCCCAAATTGCTCCTGTGGGGATTGCCCACAGTATTGAGTATGTA
The DNA here is from genome assembly GCF_902827115.2 of Pseudochaenichthys georgianus. Taxonomy (NCBI): domain Eukaryota; kingdom Metazoa; phylum Chordata; class Actinopteri; order Perciformes; family Channichthyidae; genus Pseudochaenichthys; species Pseudochaenichthys georgianus. The sequence continues at coordinate 47,218,492 of NC_047503.1, forward strand.
AGTCACTTTGGATAAAAGCATCTAACAAGTGACATGACATCATTATTCCCACCTTAAGGTATTTTAGAGCCATCATCAGCACAACCATGTCCTGAAACCTCTCATATTCACAAAGTAAAAGGACACCTCTCACTTACCATTTGAAATAAGTTTCAAATGTGCAGCAGTTAAAGAAAGAGCCTCTCTCAGTTGGCAGGAATTAATTATTTTTAAAATGTATTTAATCGTTTATTTGGCAGGGACCATTCACAGTAATGAACACTTAAGACATTAAAATGTGTCAAGCGTAACAGTGCCAGATTTAGCTTTGAGCTAATTTCCATCCGCAGTCCCTCACATAAAACATTTAAGAAAATGACATTTTACAAACATAGCATTACTCATGCTTTGTCTGGAAATGTGCTTGCAGACTGTTGAGGTTTTTCAAATTGAATGTGAGGTTGTTGGAGGGGAACTTCAAAGTCTCTGTGAATAAACATAGAAGTGCATGTCATTCTGCATATTTTAAGTCATGGATATGTCCTTCAATTATAATTCTTTGAAAGTATCAGTTGCCTTTGCTTGAAGAGTCAACTGTTTGTCTGCATTTCTTTAGTTTGAATTTCTGGATGGATGCTTCCAATTGGTCGATGTATTTCAGTAAAAATGACACCTGAGAGTCAATTATCAAGGGAGGTTACAGAGATGCTGACCAAGTGAATATGATATGGTCCTTTGATGGTAAGCTGAGTGGAAAGTGTCGCAGGAAATCTGAAGCGTGTGTTGCAAAGGATACTTTTCACTCAATTTTTGATGTGCAAAAAGATCAAATGTATACTGAAAGTGATTTTTCTGCAGTCGTATCATATACTGTTCAAATTTCGATTGAGACGGCCTTGCTTTTTCCAGATTTTCTACACACTGACTATTATAAAGATACAAGCAACACAGAACATTACAGGTCAGTTGCATTAACCTCTCATGTAGGAATGGCGAGAATGATAAAATACGTATAACATAATATTTGAAGACTAAAGGTCGTATATAATATCACAGCATTTCAGAACAGAGACACATCCTGTTTATCCTGCACTAAGTTCAGAGGATGAGAAAGGAGAGCTGAGGTAAAGAAAGAAAAACACTATGAGCTATTAAAGGAATACTTTGTAGATAGATGTGTTTATTAGAGAACCACTCGCTTAATAGGAAATATGTTAATGAAGATAGCAGCTAGACTGGATAAAGACTGGAAACGGCTGCAAGAGAGTTCTGACCAAAAGGCAGCGCCATTTTGACCCAGTTCTTGAATCTCTATATTGGATGCCAGTAAGTCATACAACTAATATTTATCTTTTTACCAAGAAATATCTACATGGGCTCGACCGATACGACTGACATACTCGAGCAATACAACCCTGCACTCTCAGATCACTACAGAGTGGTTAGGGCCACATCTAAACTAGGAGAAGTGTCTTTAAGTCATTCTGCAGCACAGACTGGTGCCTCCATCCTTTATGGTTTAGAAATCAAGTCCTTATTCTTCCCAACCACATATTTTTTAAACCCAAGGCCTTATTATTGTTTTATTTGTAAATGGTATTTTAATGTGTAACTATTTGGAATTATCTATTATTTCTCAGTGCAGCACCTTAGACCTACCTCTGTGTTTGAAACTGGCTTTATAAATAATACTGCATTGCCTCAAGTTTTATGGGTGTCTTGAATTAAAATGACTAACTTTCCAAAGACTGAACTAATAATTGCCAGCGTTGGCTGGTGAAGTATCAGATGTTGGGAACAGGTGCTCATGACTGTTCCAGGCTGAGATTATTTAAAGAGCTCCATATTTACAAATCCAGCAGCCAATCTAAATCATGTCGGCACACGTCCAGCTGACCCGCAGTGCTCTCACAGTTCAAACCAAAGTCTGTAACGAAATTCATGTGTGAGTATTGGAAACTTTTGTTACAGACTTTGGTTTGAACTGTAAGAGAACTGCAAACAAATCTCAGCCTGGAACTGTCATGAGCACCTGTTCCCATCGTATACTTCACCAGCCAACGCTGGCAATTATTAGTTCAGTCTTTGGAAAGTTAGTCATTTTAATTCAAGACACCCATAAAACTTGAGGCAATGCAGAAGTACTAGATAATTCCAAATAGTTACAAATTAAAATACCCTTTACAAATAAAACAATAATAAGGCCTTGGGTTTAAAAAATATGTGGTTGGGAAGAATAAGGACTTGATTTCTAAACCATAAAGGATGGAGGCACCAGTCTGTGCTGCAGAATGACTTAAAGACACTTCTCCTAGTTTAGATGTGGCCCTATAACCACTCTGTAGTGATCTGAGAGTGCAGGGTTGTATTGCTCGAGTATGTCAGTCTTATGGGTCGAGCCCATGTAGATATTTCTTGGTAAAAAGATAAATATTAGTTGTATGACTTACTGGCATCCAATATAGAGATTCAAGAACTGGGTCAAAATGGCGCTGCCTTTTGGTCAGAACTCTCTTGAACGTCTACTGTCCTTGCATAATGCCAAGTCTAATGTTATGCTTGTTCCAGTGGTTGATGCCAATCTAGTCACTGATCTCAAATTCACTTCTGGCAAAGAGTCTATAGTTGGAAAAAATGACAACCATCAGCAAAAAGAAAATTCTGAGGATTTTAATTTGTCTGGCAGTGAGCATGCGGGCAGACTCTTCCATGATCATCATGTCACTCCTAATGATGGAATTTAGCCAATGTGTGTCCAGTTAGTCTATGGCTGACTTAGGTGTCAACACTCCCAACTGAACGCTTGATATTGCAGACATATTGCCACCAATAAGGGTAATGACCTCAGGTTGAGCAATGCTGTGCTTGATGATGGGGCTGAGCAATATGAGAGAATTGGTATTCGTTGCGTCCATTTCAAAACCATGAATTATTTATGGTCTGCTTGAAGCTACTGCTGGGTGGAGAGGAATGGCTGCAGCAGGGCAAAGTGGAGAGAGGAGAAACACCAGAATGTGAAAGGCGAAATAAAGCCTTCTTCCCATGGCAGCAGCGTTAAACAAATACTGGAGCAATTCAGGCATCATTAATGTCTGCGGGTCGTCTTTCTTATTAACGTTGACTAAATTATGCCAGATCAGTTAAGACATTAAACTTGCCGCTGCATTTGATTGAGCTGTAAATACTCACACTGCAGTATGGCTTTTATTCATGTATTCTACCTGTTGTGTTTATTTGTATTATCTTTGCTTTTTAATGCTTGTTTTTAAATGGCATTTTATAATGTGTTTCTGCTGTATTTATTCTTAACTGTCTTTTATTTTATTTTGTAAAGCACTTTGAATTGCCGTGTGCTGAAAGGTGCTATATAAATAAACTTGCTTTGCATGAAATATCTGAGTGGGATGTTTTGTCTCTTGGCTGTGAGACAATCCTAAAAGGATACAGATGGTCTTTTCCGATTTTTAAACCTTTTTGCGATTGTTTTCCTACCACAACTTTTCCACTAATAAATACAGCTGCTATTTATTATACATAAGAGCCTTAAAGCTAAAAACCCCATATCCTTACATTACAATATCCACCACATTAAAATAGACAAAATCAAGGCTACATTTTAAAGGGAAACAAACACAATTCAGACGTCATTAATGTCTATGGGTGGTTTTATTTCCATTGAATATAAGATGCCAGATCAGTTGAGACATTAACCATTGGTTAGTTGAGTGCTAAATTGTCTGAATATTAAGCTGTAAATAATCATTAAAGAATATGGATGTTATTTTACGACTTTAACATTTCAAATTGGAAAGATTGTTTACTGTCCACACACAGACAATCATTTGTTTAATTAGCTAAACAAGCTGTACACACATTTCTCACCAACAAATACACCGCTGCAGGCTTAAAAAGGGTCTCTGGACTCTCATCAGGCTGAGTGCCCCACAGGTTGAAAGCCTATATACAGTAGGTGGTGTGATTGCCCCCAGGCTACAGATTTGTTGTGATTAAATGTAGTTGATTTTAGAAAAACCACATTGCAGCACATCACGGGGGGTTGCACCGTGCACAGGCAGGTTTTTACCACTGAGAGCATTCTAATGAACCCTGTTATGGTTTTACATCATGTATATGAATAATATATATATTATATTGATCATTGGTAATACAACATGCAAGAAAGCTGACTAAAAAGCCTTCAACAAAAAGGGGCTTGTTAGTATCTCAAGACTCTATTGACATGAATTACTGTTCCTGCATTTTAAAGAGTTCTCCTTTGTGTGGAGAGCAATGATTGGATCCTGTGTAACAGAGTGAACCTCAGAGTCTTGTTTTGTTGATTTTCTATATTTAGTTTGTTGCCTTTATGTAGCTAATGTCTTGCGATCAGACATGATGGTGATGTTTAATAATGGTGAACCCAGAAGGTCAGGCAGGGAACAGCTTTTACAGAGAGTAACTATTTGACTAGAATTCAGGATGAATAAAAACCAGACAAAGGAAGAATGTATTATGTTGAAATGAGACGACTTCAAGGTGAAAGACTGTCTGAGGAGTTTAGCTTTAGTTAACATACCAACGTGTAAAGGCCAAATACCGTAAGCAACAATATCAGCCTTTAATGGGGAATCTCTTTGAATCCATGTTAACTGTGTCTCCTCAAAAGGGATAGTCTGCCTAACTCAATTAACATATTAATTGCATATTATTCCAAAAGCAGGTCAATGAAGAGGGAGTGAGGCAGGTTTTTTTTTGTATTGAAATATCCCCCAAGAACATCATGTAATTGGTTTGATTTCATTTGTATTCACTTTCAAAGCTGAGACCATTACACTGTTTGATCAATAACCTACGCAGCACATACAGTATGTTCCTAACAAGCCTCCCTTTGAATTGTATCCGTCAATTTAAGAGATACAGCAAACTGCAATATGTTTTTTTAGATAATCCTCCAGTGTGTCCCCAGACTTAGTTTTGAGCCTTCATTGTAGAATAACTGGAGCTTCGTCTGAAACTCTCAGGAGAGCAGCATGGAGTGCTGTTTGCTGAAAACCCAACTCCACTTTCTTCTCACCTTCGTGTACTCTCTTAATGTGTAGCTTGACTGTAAGTGTTTTTATTGAATATGACAATAGGTGTGATGTTTTCACTGACAGCTTGATACCATTTCTTATTTTCAATGTTTAATGTAATGTGAGTGATTCAATTAATCTAGCAAAATATCTTTTGACGGCTTTGATATAAATAACTATGGAAATTGAGATAAAAAAAAAAGTTTTTTTCTGAGTCTTGCATACAGTAAGTTGTCTTCTTTGGTGTTAATGATTTAAGGAGAGGTGATAAAGTCTTGCAAGGATACACTTATTTGTTCCTTATTTGTACATTAGTATATCTGTGGAATAGAATAATTCTTCTTAGTTCAGATCAGTTGTTTGTAAGAGCATCAACCCCATATGTGTTCTACCGGGTGAGTTTTAATTTCTCCATTCACACTGAACACAAGGTAAATATTGTGTTGTTCGTAGGTTAAGTAATACAACTGTAATTTGTTTATACTTATAAATTATCAAAAGATAGGTTATTACCACAGGTTAGAAAACAATTAAGCTCAGACTTGATTAAGCAGGGAAATGTGTTTTCCCTGAAGGTAATTTGTTAGTCGCTTTTATCCAAAGCGACTAACATACATTCAGTACTGTGGACAATCCCCACATGAGCAATTGGGGGTGAAGTGTCTTGCCCAGGGACAGAACGACATGCTGACTGCAGTGGGACTCAAACTTGCTATCCCCTGATTCAAAGCCCAGCACTCTATCCACTGAGCCCCAGCCGCTTCCGTAATTTATAGTTATGAATGTGTTTTAAAAGAAGTGTACGTTTATAGTCCGTAAGAGTAGAATACAGTCTCTAAAGAAACCTGTGTCTCTTTAATAGAGGATTTCTCTGTGTGCTTGTTAGTGGAAAGTGGTTCGCTTTGAAAGGATTCTTTCTCTTTGATTCACAGTGACACTCTCTGACATTCTTTTGAACATTTATTGAAGCCCTGAGTAGCTTACATTGCAATTCAATGCCATTGTTACTGTGCTTGAAAACACTTCAAGTAAATTAAAATGAGGAAATGCGAAAAACTAAATGTGTGTAGAAATTCAAATGTATAAGATTTACTTGGCTGTGTTCCCTCCTCATCCCTATTCATTACTGTCTTTTGGACCAGGAATGTTTTCTGTTGGTCTGCGGAATAATTGGTTGGCACAGGTGTGAGCAGTTAACATGATTCAGTACCAACTCCCACCTGCTTGCAGCTCTCTGCAATCCACTGTCCAAAGTAGCCTCCATTGTGGTGTAACCCATGAGAACAATCGCTCACTTGGTGATGTCGATTCATCAAAGTATTCGCTGCCACGATGCACCTCCTTGCGACGATATTATTGGCTTACACATCCAGTCAGATGGGAGGTAGGTTTCTGCTCTAAGTGGAAGCAGTTAATGATGCATTGTTATAACAGCCAATAACAGAGAAAGCTAATTGCTAGTCAAGCTAATGGCACCATTCAGGTGGTAGCCCTTAATGACAGCACACATTTAGAACAGGAACACCTGTGAGTCCAAGACCACTTTTCTCTTGACATCAAGACAGAAAGGTTCCTCACTTTAAATTGTGTTTGCAAGGAACAACCACAGCTCTACACAAAAATATCAAGGGTTACCGTTTTGTTATTTCTGAGCAATCAAACCGAAACTCTGTACCACGGACACTTCTGGAATGGCTTCATTTTCAATTTCCTTTCTATTGCTTCTTTCTCATTCCTTCTAGTTACCTCAACACTGTTGTCAAAAATGATTTAAAATGTTTGGCAGTTTCTTTTTCCTCTAAAGTTTATGACGCTTATTTATTTCTTTTTCTTTTCATGAGAGAAATTCCGGCAGGTCATGCCAAATTGCATCCTTTTCTGCGACGCTCTGTGATGTATGATTTTGTGGAAATGAGAAAAGGCTGGGAATGATTTCACCATCTTGCCTACTGGAAATGGATGCAAAGAGAACATGTGGCTGAAGGCTGTTAAACAAGGTACACTGGCTCCCAGCGCTCTCATAAATAACAGGAGGGAAGCTCTTCTCCAAGCCCGACTTCAGGAAAGCTGTTTGGTTGAGGGGATGAGACCCGCTGCCAAAGCAAAGCCTGCCAACCGTCTCTGTGGCACAGAATATTAACTCTGTCTCAACACATTTCTGCATGGACGTTCATTATTTCGAAAACATATTCAACATCATTTCATTTTGTATAATCCTCATAAAAGATTGTTGACATTATTTGAGGAGGTTGGTGTGATTTAAAACATGCAATGCCAAGTGTAATGCCTCACAGTACTGGTTTGCAAAAGGCCCAACAAAGAAAAGCAAATAAAATAGTCAAGCATTGTAAATTCAATTGGGTTCATATGGGCATGACATCAGTTAAGCTCTCTCCAAAGGGTACAACTATTCTGGTGCAAGTCTTTTTTAAGAATCGTGCTCCAAAACATTGATTCAAAAAAATTGTTTTATCTAGGGATTCACTATCATTGCTACCTTTGCCAACACTTTAACGATCTCTTATGGGACTCTTCCTTTGTTGTGTTGTTTAGTATGTACATGAAGAGTCAGTTTTCATATTGTAATGATTTTCCGCTCATAAACAATAAGACTTCTACCCATTAATTACTGGAGTCGCTTGAATTGTTGTCAAACCCTGATTTTATTCCTCAAACCATTTCAGCCTTCGTTATTCTGTTTTTTGATGGGATCCATTTATTATGTCTGGGCATCTGCTTTGCAGCGTGGAGCTTCTGCCAGCTTTCTAGCAGACGTCTGCTTCTGGCACTGGGTTGTTGGTTCCTTGAGCGAATGAAAGCATGACAGTGCCTGTCATGTCTTAAATGTGTCAGCAGGGACTCATTAACTAAACAAATCTGTGCCTTCGCCCCTCAGTCCAACAAGAGTTCCAGCCTCAGTGAACAAGAGGAATTGTAAACAAAGGACCAACTGGGCTTACAACCTTCTCTAAAGATACATACACAAATCATATCTGTGCCAAGAGTGAGGTGATCCCTATCCGATCCTAGGTTTGATGTGAGTGTCCAGAGGACAACAGCAACTTCAGGTACTTTTACACCTAAGCTGTTTGTTCAAACCAACTCTGATGTGTATCCTTTTGTTTGGTTCCTTTGGGCTTTTAAAGCAAAGAACAACGGAAACCTTCTGAAAATCAAGGTCTCTAAATCAAAGAGTTAAAATCCTTCTATAATGTTACAGGAAACTTTCAAGGAAAGCAATCTTCTAAGTAATCTTTGAAGTAAGCTGTATGATAAGTAAATATAATACTCATTTAGAAACCATCGTAATACGTATGCACCTACCATGTTGGTGCAAATGTACCCTTGACAATCGGTACAAGACCTCGTCCGTTCGTCCCTGACTTTTCATTTTTGCATCCTCATCTAATAAAATGCTTTTTGTGAGTTTTTCAGGACGCCAGAGAAGACACATCGATACACAAGTATCATTAAGGTTGTACTCCCAATACATAAACATACTCAAGTTCTGTACTACAACTGTGAGGTACACATGTAATTCAGAGTGAAATATTTTACTTTCTAAAACATGTTGCTACGTTTCAGTTTAGGATTTCACATCAAGAAAAAATGCATCCGTTTATGAAATTGAATGAATGCACTGTCAAGGACTAAACCCATTTGACTAGTGTTTTCTTATTAAAACATGTGTGATAGCTGTGATGTTTCAGATATCTGAGTTATTATCAGTACCATTTCCCCTCTTCATTTCTCTTTTTAATAACTGTTGAAATTGTCCAATCTTTAATAGAAAATAAGCTGGGAAAAAAAGTGGTAGCATGACTTTGCTTTCTTCCTCTTGTGTGGGATAAAAATGTGTGAAAGCTGTGATGTTTCTTCCGCTTCTCTCCATCCTAGTCCTTTAAAAAACGATGTTGCTGATACAAAACAATTTGGTAAGAAGCGAAGACAATCAGGGATGAACATTTTGTCCAAACATGCTTTTCCACAGCCTCTAACCATCCTCTACGCTCAGTATGTAGTAAATAAGAGGTTTCTTCTGAGGGATGAGGCACTTCATCACACAGATAAGAATGCAGACTGAGGCCCCACTACAGGAGAGGAACGAGGCCGAGTTTTGCTTGTGAAGTATGGATTACTTCTGGTAAAGTTGGTATGATTTATCCAATTCTGGGGACTCGGTGCAGAATCAGGTGCCGCGCCTCGCTGGCTGCTGTTTTCCTGCTGTGCAACCAGGCAAGATGAATGGACTAAGGCGTTGAATCTCCCTCCTCCATGACAGAGCGCTCGTGTTGACTTTGTCTGGTAAGTTTGTGTTCATGGAGGGGGTCGTCTGATCGGTGCAGGGAACCGGTTTCTGGCCTCCTTACTTAACATGCAGGACTCGTTTGTGATCTATCTGTATGAATGAAAGGATTAAAGAGCTACTCGCACATATTCTCCGTACCTTTTGGACAGCTCATCCTTACATTTGTTGTGGATTACTGCATGTTGGACCTGGTATAATATTACATACATTGGATTAATACATTTAATCCCAAGGACATGTTTAAGCATGACTCACTTTTCATCCTGTGAAAATTTCAAAGATCACGTTGGCATGTACTATAGCTTGAAAGTAGAGAAGACCATACATGCTGCCTATTTGCATATCCTGAGAGAGCAGATGTAATAACATTTCAAGAATAAAGTTGTATGATGTTCTCGTGGTTAATTTCCATGCAAATTGCTCTTGGCAAGACTGTTAAAGGATTTTCGCTGGAGCAATAGCATGTATTTTCCCCACTTTCATGTATGAGCATAAATCTGAATCCAGAGACAAATTACAGACATAACTATGGTCCAATTTTCTTTTCCTGTACCCCATTCCATTAATAATCATTACACATGTGTTACCTAAAGCCTGTTAAAAGTCGTTTAAAGGAAGCGCTTACATAAAGCGGAATGAAAAATCTCAGTGGCATATATATACACACATACAATTGGTGTTTTGGCTGTGATGAATGGATGCTGCTGATGTTGTTTTGTGTGGGCTTCTTTCACCCTGCACTGCCTTTTAGAAAAGTGCCTTTGCGTTTTCCAATTCAGCACAACGAGTGTGTTTTCCAGAAGGTGTTCCTCTGCCACGCTGCATTGTGTTGTTCTCCTTTTCCACTTTACGGGAGATGCTGTGTGTCCAGGGATAATATGTCTTCAACAGAAACCTTTGCACGTTAGAAAAGCCCTTTGTGCGTATGGTTTTTAATAGAACAATGCAGATGCGATGCATCCTCCAGCGTCCTCCCACATTCTGGTATTACTTTAGATTAGTAGCTCAGTAGCTCAGCACATGTGTATCAGAAATACTTCTAGATTAGAAGACATGCCAATTATGTAGAAATCTAAATTAGTTTTTTTCATTGACATAAATAAATACGTTGCCACTGCTTCGTATCCCTATGTCACAAGCAGAGAGTTGTAAACTCATCTGTGTAGGCTCATCTTACGATCTGAATAATGAGCCTTTTAAATATCAGTTAGAGACTTTGCCATTGACCACATCAGGTTTTTGTTGGTCAATGGTGACATTGTTTTCTGCTTCCTCAAGAAATGCACCATCTACCTTAAATAAAAGTGTTCGCTCTCCAGTGAGCCTTGAACCATCATGTGTTTCTTGCTGAGAAGGATCTGTCTTTTTGTTTATCTAAAAAAGATGTGAACAAAGTGTGTGCTTTTCCAGTATTTGCAAAGACATTTCGATATTTCTTAACAAAACCACATGAATGTTGATTCTTGCTGTTATTGAAGTGATATATTTAATGAAATCTGATATTGGGCTTAGCCTTAATCAGCCTTTGTAGCCTAGCTTAAAAATGGCCTCAACACTAATGAAAATAATACTGAAGGAGATGCAAGGGTGAATGTCAGGGGGCTTAATACATTACAAGTGTGTACAATTACAGTACCAGTAGACAGCCTGAACTCAAGGCAACAAACAGGAAGTCATACTTTTATGTCTGTAATGCACAAAGCAACTCAACAGCTGCCTCAAAAATCCCCCTTCCAAAAAGAAATCCACTCTTCCAACATTAATGTTCCCTGCTATTAAGAGAAGTGGTTTACATTTTTGTTCTAGCATAATTAAAAGCTCCTGGGTCCTCCTCTTAGAGACAACAGCTTTAAAGCCCTCTCTTCTCCCATGATGATCTGATTTTTGAAGTTCTCTCTCATTAAATTAAATAGTCTCTGGCGCAATATGTTTCTCAGAACTGCCACCAATGGTAATAGCATTAAAAGATAAATGCGGAATGTTCCCTCATAATAAATAAATATATATATATCCATAAAAGCTTTGGAAAGACACTGCCATTCTCTCAGCTGGTGCTTTGGACCAGTTTCTCACACAAAGGAAACTTGTTTGGAGTCAGGACTTTGACAACACTGCTTGTGTTCCTGTCCTGTTAGCCATTATTCACCGTGACAACTAAGATACATGTAATGCACAACTTTGGCCTTGTGTTGGAGCTGAGGCTAGGCCTGTCCTAATTTGAGATAAAGATAGGTTATTGATCAATAGTCCCTAACCATTAGCCCTCTGCCTCGACTTCTGCTATTCAACCAATCTGATGGGCAGGATGCTGAGGCTGCGAGAAGAAAGGCAGAGAAAACAAAGACAGTGTGGATAAATTGGACAGGTCTGTTGGTCAGCAGAAGCAAAAAGTTAATTATTTTCACACACCCAACATTGTTGTGCGTTACAAAGCAACAAAAGAGATCAAGGGCAGGTAAACAGAAACAGGAATAAGAGTCTCGGCTATGCCTCTCACACATTAGCATTCATTTAAGTCAGAGACATAAGCATGTGTTGTGCTGAAGAATAATTACCTGCCGATGCTTTAAAAACATATCGCTAATGTATTGAAAGTACAAAGGGCTACAGCAATGCTAGAGGCTTTGTGAGGCTGAACTTAAGACATGAAGGTCCAAAACAAGGTTAAACCAAACAAGAAAAGGTGTGAAAGTCTAAAGTTCAAAAGCTAATATGCTCACAGTGACAGTGTTAACATGGTCAGGATTAATAATATTTACTATTTTATCCGTATTAGGTCATCATGTAAGAATGCTAATGTGCTCATTATCACCCATCAAAAATGTACAGCTGAATGTTTTTATTTGTGTGGGAGAAGTACTTAGATCTTGTGATTGAGTAAAAGTAGAAGAGTAGGAATACTCTGTCACAAGTAAAAGTCCTGCAACCAAAATGTTACTCATTATGCAAATTGGCCCATTTCAGAAAAATATATTACATGTTTTGATTATGATTATTGATAATCCAAATCTGCAAAGTAACTAAAGGATATTAAATTAATGTAGGGGAGTAAAAGTACAATGTTTACCTCTGAATTAGAGTGGAGTCGAAGTACAAATAGCAAAACATTGAAATACTCAAGTAAAGTACAAATACCTCAAAATTGTACTTAAGTACTTGAGTAAATGTACTTAGTTACTTTGCACCACCGGTACTTGTACACTTGTATGTTTTGCAGTTATTGATTATAAACTAAAGTATTGGATACATTCGGTTTATACACTAAAGGGGATTGATGCTGCAAGTAAAAGTCAATTGATCCCTAGATTACATCATCTAGGAAACATTAACTAGTGTACAAAATATTGAGACACTTGATCATATCTTTTTTGAGACATTTTACTCAGACCAAGTGGTTTACTGACCATATTTATTTTTAAAACTTAATTCAAACATACCAACAAGAGTCCAAAAGTTATCAGAAAAATCATTAGGAAATTAAAAATTAATCTTGCATTGTTTTCTTACTGTTACTGTTGGTCAAATGATTATTGGGCATCTCTCTTCACACACTCTGAAAAACCAAAAACACTTTCAGGCTGCTTGTCAATCTTTTCTGGCTGGTGAACCTGCTGAGGAAGCGTTCCCTCGTTTGATGTGTCATTTTAAATAGAGATTTCTCGTAAGGGAATAGTGGAGGGAGCTTGGTGGAACTTGTGACCTTTCCTGTGTGCTGGAATATGTTAGCAGGGAATTAATGATGCAAATTATAATAAGTGTGGAAATCAAATCATTCTGGTCATCACGAGACCCTCAGGGCACTTCTTGCTCATCGCACTCTCCTCTGAATCTGCCTCTGCTGCTTTTTGCATATCTTCCGGGTAGTTTTGTCCGGCTTGAATGCAGGCCTTGACACTGTCTCTGGCTCACATTAGCAGCATTCAGCAAGAAGGTCGAACTCTGCCGTGGAGCAGATAAAACACAAGAAAATCCTTTGTTTTTCTCAAGTCCATGCCTAAGACAAAAGTGACCCCAATTAACCACCGTCTCTGTGTCCTTGAACTGGTCGAAGTGTAGATAAATGGGAGTCCCAGGGTTCATGTATTTTGTAGATAAATAGACTCAAAAGCACTGCATTTGTTTGTGTAAATGTGTGTCTGTGCTTGTGCTCATATCTTAGTAGGTTGGTTACCTCACTGGAGGAAGCTTCTCCAACGACAGGTGGATTGTTCCGATTTTACAGTACAAAGAGGATTTTGCTGGCAACATTTCTGCTTCACTCCTGATAACGGTGTCATTATCCCTTGTGAGGAGGTCTTTCCTTAGATCTGAGAAGAGCTGCTTCTCCTCTGTGTTAACCCCCGGAGCTCCATCTCTCCATCCCTTTCCTCTGCACAGTTTTAATCAGTTTTTCCATGCAGGCATCAGGACCTGCTGCCGTTTTCCCTTTTTTGTTTGTTTGTTTCTGTGAGTCCATATGAAACAAGCCACTGATGTGGGTTCATCAAAATGTACCAGCACCACATCTCTACTCTGTGACACATAAAAGTGAAGGCCCTTTTCATTTTGATAAAGACAACCGGAAAACTATAGGTTACTTAAGTAACCCCAGTTTTCAGAGTAACATGAAGTGAGATGTCTCACTATGGGATGCGCCTCATCGCGGAGCAAACAGAAGCATCAATCTCATTACGCCAATCCTGATTGGCTGATGATCTTGACGTCAGCGTCAGGGAAATCACCCCCTATAAGTAGCTTGCACCACAACGCATGCGTCATTCAAAATAAGCACCTCTTCTCGCTTCACCATAGCAAGGAGGGCCGTCTGGTGAGACATCTCACTTCATGTTACTCTGAATACTGGGGTTACGTAAGTAACCTATAGTTCTCATTCATAACACTCCGTTCGATGTCTCACTATGGGAAATTGTAGCTCTCGTATTGCCAGACGAGCTTATCTCGAAAATCACCAACCAACCAGAATTTAACAGGTAGAGTCCCGACTCAACAAGGTGCCCAGCACTGCTCGGGCCACGCTTGGAGCGGAGACGTCTAGCCTGTAAAAGCGGACAAAAGTGAGCGGCGAGGACCAGCTCGCCGCTGCACAGATGTCTTGGATGGAAACACCCTTGAACAAAGCCCAGGATGTAGCCAGGCCCCGAGTCGAGTGAGCCCGCAGACCCGAAGGTGCTTGCAAATTCTGACTCGTATAGGCCAAAGCAATTGCCTCCACAATCCAGTGGGAGAGCCGTTGCTTAGTAACAGGCTTGCCCTTGTGAGGGTTAGCCCAGGACACGAAGAGTTGGTCATTAAGACGAAGCTCTTTTGATCTGTCCATATATGTGTGTAAAGCCCGGACTGGACACAGCAGATCCTGCTGCTGCTCCCCGGAGGAAACCAGCGGCAGAGAAAATGCCTCAATGTCAATCGGGGTACACGAACCAACCACCTTTGGTGTAAAGGCAGGGTTGGGCTTCAACAACACTCTCGTTTGCCCTGGGGCGAACTGAGTGCATGAGGGATGTACAGACAGTGCATGAATATCGCTGACCCGCTTGGCGGATGCCAGGGCCAGTAACAGCACTGTCTTGAGTGACAGATGTTTCATGTCAGCTCCTTCCAGGGGTTCAAATGGGGTCATTTTGAGCCCATTTAAAACCACTGCCAGGTCCCATAAGGGCACCAGTGACCTGGAGACAGGGAGGAGCCTGCGAGCTCCCTTCATAAAACGGCAGACCAAAGGATGTTGGCTAGCCGTCTTACCCTCAAAGCCCACATGGCATGCAGCAATAGCAGCCAGGTACACCTTGATCGTGGAGAAAGCTCTGTGTTTATCGATCAAGTCCTGTAGAAATGAGAAAATCACCCCGACAGGACATTGAAAAGAGATGTGTCCTTCTTGAAGGCACCACTCCTCAAACACCCTCCACTTACAGTCGTAAAGAGACCTGGTGGAGGAAGCTCTCGCACTCTGAATTATCACCTTCTGAGGGAGTCCCACTGTATTCAGATTGTACCACTCATGGGTCAGGCCCATAGTGCCCCGCGCACAGAGCCAGGGGTGGGAACGTGTACAGAGGACCCGGAGGTCAATCGTGTACGAGTGCGTCCCCGCCTAACAGTGCGTTTAAATCGTGCAACAGCTGTCATTGAGCATCTTTTCTTTTTGCGAACAGATTTAACGCGGCTCTGCCGTAACGCACCCACAGCGGACTCACGATCCTTGGATGAGGAGTCCAGTCTGCATAGAGTGGTGCACCTCTGGACAGTAGTTCTGTCCCGAGGTGCATCACTCCTGGTACCTGTGTCGCTCTCAGAGAGAGGAGACGTCTGCCGCTCCAAGGGATCAGTTTGTGTGCCAGTGTGTGTGACTGGAGACAATGCAACCTCCCTTGGCGGTTCATACACAATGTTGTGTTGTCTGTCCTCACGAGGACATGGTGTCCTCTGAGAGAAGGCAGGAAGCGTTTTAGGGTGGGGAACACCGCTAAAAGCTCCGGGTGATTTACGTGCGCCCGCTGGAGGTCTCTGCTCTAGAGACCCCTCATCGGGCGACCTTCGTAAATACCCTATCAGTCTGTCTGACATGCGTCCGTGGTGACCGCCTTCCGTGAAAGGACAGCACCCGTAGGCGCGTCTCGTACTAGAAAAGTCGGGTGTAGTGCCACTACGCATTACATAATAACCAATATTCTCCGCAGAAGTTTTATTATGAGACCCATGTTGAGCGGTGTGGAAATTGATGTACAGTATTATGCAGAAGAAGTGATGCAGCATATTTTTGGTATATTCATTTTAATGTCACCCATATATAGGAGGTGTATTGCATCATGTTATCCCTAATATATGTGTGGGTTTATACATTCCTGTGTGTTAGTAGTTGAAGGAACAAAAAGTACATTTTTCCTCTTAAATATAGAGAGGTTTTTTATAGTTTCCTGAAACAATGTTCCCTTTTTCTTAAAAGTAGATTAGCGCAATAGTCTTTTTCTTTCACTTTTACCCTTTTATCAAAAGGGTGTTTTTAGGCTGTGAGTTCTGTTTTGAGTGAAAAGATTACCCCTTTGTGTTTTTCTTGGTTAAACCATTGATAGGCTTTGCAAATTGCCAGGGACATTTTCCCCAGTGTGACGACCCCTCCCCCCTTCTGCCTGGCTGTGCTCCCTGCCTTGCTGTCTTCTGGCAGGTACTGGGAGTGTCGTCCGGTTTGTGCCCGCCCATCTAGAGGCGGAGCCACAAGAAGGTATAAAGGTTGCCCAGCTGCAAGGATCACTCTCTGATTCAGATCCTGGCATGCTGCAGCAACCTCAGCCTACAGCCTGTGTTAGGTGATGCACCCTCCAACATGCTACAACACCCTTCCACAGACCCACACACTGCTCACACTACTGACAGTCTGATTCTTACATACATTATTCATCAGAGGTGTTCTTCTATAAACCTGTTAAATAAACATATATTTGGCATTTAACTCTGTGTGGCCTCCCTATTTGTTCCAGCCTTTGGAAGGTTGTAACAAGTGGGGTCTCGTCCGGGATCCAACTACGAGCTTTTTAAGGGCGGTGGTGGCGAAGTCCATAGGGTCTTGGCTTGGCAACTGGAAGGTCACCAGTTCAAGTCCCGGCAAGACCAAGTGCTACCGAGGTGTCCCTGAGCAAGGCACCTACACTGCTCCCCGGGCGCCGTTCAAAATGGCAGCACACTGCTCCTAACACTAGGATGGGTCAAATGCAGAGAAAAAATTTCCCCACGGGGATTATAAAGTATATCAAAATAAAAAAATATATATATATATTGGAACTGGAATTACCGCGGCTGCTGGCACCAGACTTGCCCTCCAATGGATCCTCGTTTAAGGATTTAAAGTGTACTCATTCCAATTACAGGGCCTCGAAAGAGTCCTGTATTGTTATTTTTCGTCACTACCTCCCCGAGTCGGGAGTGGGTAATTTGCGGTAGCCGTTTCTCAGGCTCCCTCTCCGGAATCTAACCCTGATTCCCCGTTACCCGTGGTCACCATGGTAGGCACAGAAAGTACCATCGAAAGTTGATAGGGCAGACATTCGAATGAGACGTCGCCGCCACGAGGGCCAGCGATCGGCTCGAGGTTATCTAGAGTCACCAAAGCGGCCGGGGCGCACCGGAGAGCACCCCGCATGGGTTTTGGGTCTGATAAATGCACGCATCCCCGAAGGTCAGCGTTCGTTGGCATGTATTAGCTCTAGAATTGCCACAGTTATCCAAGTAACGTTAGAGCGATCAAAGGAACCATAACTGATTTAATGAGCCATTCGCAGTTTCACTGTGTGTACTTAGACTTGCATGGCTTAATCTTTGAGACAAGCATATGCTACTGGCAGGATCAACCAGGTAGAAGGGGGGAGGGGTCGTCACACCCACTCCCTTAAAATCTGTCGTGGCTGCTAAGTTTGTCAGTAAATGTGACCTGCTAAAGGGTTACTGGCAGGTCCCGTTAACGGCAAGAGCTAGGGAGATCGCCTCATTTATCACGTCCAGTGGGTTGTACTCATACACCGTAATGCCATTTGGGTTACGAAATGCCCCTGCCACGTTTCAACGCCTGATGAACCAGGTGGTGTCAGGTCTTGCTGGCTGTGCTGTGTATCTGGATGATGTTGTGGTATACAGTGACACTTGGGAGGAACATCTCCAACACATTAATGCGCTGTTTGAACGTCTTGCCTGGGCTTGTCTGACCGTTAACTTGGCAAAGTGTGAGTTTGCTAAGGCAACGGTCACCTACCTGGGTAATGTAGTTGGCCAAGGACAGGTTAAGCCAGTGAGGGCAAAGGTGCTGGCAATTGACCGGTTCCCTGTTCCCACAACCAGAAAATAACTCTCTCGTTTTCTGGGCATGGTGGGGTACTATCGTGGGTTCTGTCAGAATTTCTCTACGGTGGTTGCGCCCCTCACCTCTCTTCTCAGCCCTAAGGTCAAGTTTGAATGGTCTCCTCGATGTCAACAGGCTTTTGAGGCTGCGAAAACTGTGTTGTGCTCGGCTCCTTTCCTAGCAGCTCCCCAGATGGACCAGCCCTTCATTCTTCATGTGGATGCTAGTAAGGTTGGAGCTGGGGCAGTACTCGCGCAGGTTGATGAGAGCGGCTCCGAATGCCCGGTAAGTTTCTTCTCTAAGAAATGTAACTCTCATCAATTAAACTATTCGATCATTGAAAAGGAGGCACTGGCACTCATCTGGGCGTTAAAACATTTTGAGGTGTATGTTGGGAGTGGAGTTGGGCCCTTGGTGGTCTATACAGGTCATAACCCCCTAACCTTTCTGCACTCACTCCAGAATCCAAATCAATGCCTTATGCGTTGGTGTCTCTTTCTCCAGCCTTTTCATCTGGACATCAGGCATGTCAAAGGTGTGGATAATACAGTGGCTGATGCCATGTCCAGGGCTATAACCTCCTAGGTTAACTAGTGTTTTTCTCCCTGCAGGGGTGTCTGTTTTTTCTGTTTTGCCCTCTCTTAAAATGCTTCTTAGGTACCAAAGTTGCTGAGGGGTTGAGCAAGAGGCTACAGATGTGCTTGCAGGTTGTATGAACATTTCAAGGTTAACTTTGGTTGTGTCTATTGTGTTTGGTGGTTGTATTTGTGTGCCTCAGGTTGGAGGATCCTAGTGGGTCCTCCATTTTAAGCGAGGGGGTGTGACGACCCCTGCCGCCTTCTGCCTGGCTGTGCTCCCTGCCTTGCTGTCTTCTGGCAGGTACTGGGAGTGTCGTCCGGTTTGTGCCCGCCCATCTAGAGGCGGAGCCACAAGAAGGTATAAAGGTTGCCCAGCTGCAAGGATCACTCTCTGATTCAGATCCTGGCATGCTGCAGCAACCTCAGCCTACAGCCTGTGTTAGGTGATGCACCCTCCAACATGCTACAACACCCTTCCACACACCCACACACTGCTCACACTACTGACAGTCTGATTCTTACATACATTATTCATCAGAGGTGTTCTTCTATAAACCTGTTAAATAAACATATATTTGGCATTTAACTCTGTGTGGCCTCCCTATTTTTTCCAGCCTTTGGAAGGTTGTAACACCAGATATAATGGTTAAATTCTTAAGAAGTTAAGAGAGACAAGGGTCTTTCTGATTCTGGGTAAGCTGACTTCGGGTGGATGGAAGTTCAGAGAGGGCCGGGGGGGTATGAAGACACTTAAGCTCTGTTGGTCAGCTGGTCCTGAGGAGGTCATGAGATGATGACTGATAAATTCCCAACAAGTATGGCTTTCAGAAAGGAAAACATATGACTATTGTGTGATAAGCTACATGATAAGAATGTGTTTTGCTTCAAACTGAAACTGTTTGGTTCTCTGCTGGCACGCGCTGATTCACTGTGAGACAGCGTCTTTGGTATCTCCCAATGAGATGACCGGAAAAGACGACCAGTTAACCCCACCCCTTCCTGTTTGTGTTGGTATGAAAGCCTGTTCAGCCTTTTGTTCTCGCGCTGCCCAGACAGAAGGATCACAGCGCGTGAATTAGGGCAGGAGTACTCCTTATGTTACGTATATGATTTTTATTGTATGGTAATGTATTATATTGTATTGCATTATTACCTTGTATAATTAAAACAGATTATTGTTTAACTGGTATCCTGGTGTCTTCTGATTTCCTCCCTGTTATGATTTTAAGCAGGACTCGCCAAAACGACACGCAGAGACGAGTTGGGTTGTAGAAACCTCATACTCACAACAGCGGGTGCTTTACGAGGACATTTGTCTGCGTAATCTGACTCTGCTCGGTGGGCATTATAGATAAACCGCTTCTTTCTAGGAGAGAGAGAACCTCTCTCTCCAGAATATGGGTTGACTCTCTCTGGGCTTGTGAAAACAGATAGTGTGTAACTGTTTTGAGAAGCCCAGGAAGATGTCGTGAGTATCCCCTGCTGTATGCTCCTTAGAGCCAGCTGAGATGTCACGCTTACGGCTCCTGCCGGCACTGCGCATGCGCGTGACGGTGGCGCCTTTACAGCTCCAGCCGGCACTACGCATGCGTGTGACGGTGGTGCCTTCACAGCCCCACCCGGCACTGCGCATGCGCGTGACGGTGGTGACTTTACAACTTCAGCCGGCACAGCGCATGCGCGTGACGGTGGTGCCTTCACGACCCCAGCCGGCACTACGCATGCGCGTGACGGTGGTGCCCTTAAAGCCCCAGCCGCCACTGCGCGTGCGCGTGGCGGTGGTGCCTTCATAGACCCGTCAGTAATCCGCCTTTTGAGAGATGCCGTAGCTGCTCTCAGAAGGGGAAAAATGTACGGGCTGTTTATTGGTTTTATTGATTTTCTTTTCATTTCTTTGAGCTGCGCCCTTGGCCTGAAGCCTGGATGCGTCAGCGGCAAATGTTTTATAACAAAAGAATCAATCAACGTGTGACGTGTTTGTGCGGACTTGAGGATGGTGTTTAGGCATCTCTCGAGGCGGCGGGAACACATTCACGGAGGGGAGAAGGAGGGGCTGTCACGCCGCTCGCTTCTTCTTCTTCCTCGACTGCTGGCCGAAATTCTGGGTTGGCTGAGCCTGGGCTGCAGCCGGAACCGGAGATTTTCTCGGCCAACTTGCCCTTGTCTCCAGCCTGGGCTGGGGACTCGGGGTGGGCTGCGACCTCTGCTTGTCCGGTGCTTTTAACCGAGCAGAGTTCGAGACAGCTTGGGTGAAGGACTGCTGCTGCGAAGGCAGCGGCTGGACCCTTCGAGGGAGGCAGAGGTGTAGTGCCTCGTCCTCCTTCTTCTTCGTCTCACACCTCCTTTGCATGGAGGCGAGAGCGGAGCCGAAAATTCCCTCAGGAACGATGGGCATATCCAGCACATCTTCCTTTTCTCGGTCAGGGAGGTTGGTGAGGTTGAGCCATCTCGCTCTTTCCTGCACCACCATGATCCCCATTACCTTGCCCGTGGCCTGGACGGCGCAGCACTGGACACGTAGGAAAATGTCCGTGACCGCTGCCATCTCGTCCAGAGTGGCTGCTCCCGGGCTACCCGACAGGTCCTCGCAGAGCTCCGCTTAGTAGGCGGTTAGCAGCGAGGAAAAAAAACTTCCTCGCTACCGTGGTGTCGATAGAGAGGGAGCGAGCTTGCAACAGGTGTGCTGCTAGCTTGAAAAATCGGACCTACCTTACTTTCTCGGGTAAGAGAAGGGCGAGGTCGATTTTTTAAAATACTAACAGCGTTAGTACTACCGTCTTCCTGCGAAGCAGAAGGAGTAGCCGGCGAGCGCCCGTCGACCGAAATGGGTATTTGGGTTCCAGTGGCGGCTAGTGGAAAATATTTTTGGTGGGGCTGTTGATATAGTGAGTACATTTTTTTTTTAATTAAATTAGGACTTCTGGTGATGTAATGGCGCGTTTCCAGTGCAGCGCGGAGCTCGCTTTAATGCTGCGTTCAGACCGGACGCCATGCGAATATTCGCTTCGCTCTAAACGCTCCTATCGCATCGCTCTAGTCGCTCGAGTTTCACCGCGGCTGCCAGCTGTGTTTACTCAACACATCCTCACTCCCAGGTTGGCCTATGTTGACGTTATGTCAAGTCCCCTGTGTCGGATTTTTCCAACGCAAGGGGGGGGGCCTTAGCGTCCATTTTCAACGCAAGGGGGGGGCCCAACTTCTCATTGGATAACGGATAATTGTACAACCGGAAGTAAGTATTCCCCTTACTGTCGATTGATTTTACAGTGATATCTGCACTACTCATCGACTAAAAAGGGTTCACGGTGAGGACATTAATGGACTTTCCCATTGCATCACCGACTACATCCGCTTCTGTGAGGAGAGCATTGTACCGACCAAAAAGGTGCGATGCTTCCCAAACAACAAGCCCTGGATCAATGGGCACATTAAAGCCCTCTTGAACAGGAAGAAGAGGGCTTTCATGGCGAGAGACACGGAGAGGGCTAAGACTGTACAGAGGGAGCTGAAGAAAGAGCTACGGGCAGCCAAGGAGAAATACAGAGATAAGTTGGAGAGTCGTCTGGAGGCCAATAGCTCTAGAGAAGTCTGGGGCGGGGTGAGGAAAATCACCGGGTACAAACAATCAAGCACGGCTGTGCAAGGGACCCCTGAAGGTGCAAATGAGCTAAACCTGTTTTTCAACAGGTTTGACCATCCCATCTCCAGCCCAACAGGACAGCAGGGGTTCCCAAACCCTGGCACCATTTCTTCTTCTTCTTCTTCTTCTTCTTCTTCTTCTTCTTCTTCTTCTTCTTCTTCTTCTTCTTCTTCTTCTTCTTCTTCTTCTTCTTCTTCTTCTTCTTCTTCTTCTTCTTCTTCTTCTTCTTCTTCTTCTTCTTCTTCTTCTTCTTCTCCAAACACACCCATCTCCACTCCAGGGGGGGCATCAGCCACTCCCAGCAGTTTCACACCCCTAATAATCACCACCGGACAAGTTAAGAATCAGCTATCGAAGATCAACGTGAGGAAGGCAAGGGGTCCTGACAACACCAACCCCCGAGTGCTCAAGGCGTGTGCCGGTCAATTAGCGGGAGTGTTTCGGAACCTCTTCAGTCTCTCTTTGAGGCTGATGAAGGTGCCGGAAATCTGGAAGACCTCCTGCATTGTCCCGGTGCCCAAAAAGACACGCCCCAGCACCCCAGGAGACTACAGGCCTGTTGCTCTGACTTCACACGTCATGAAGATCTTTGAGAGACTGATTCTGCAGCACCTCAAACCCCTCGTGTGTGACTCCATGGACCCTCTACAGTTTGCCTACCAGGAAAACATTGGTGTAGAGGATGCTATCATCTACATGCTCCACAGAGCCTACACACAGCTGGAGAAGCCGCACAGCTCACTGAGAATTATGTTCTTCGACTTCTCCAGCGCCTTCAACACGATCCGGCCACACCTGCTGGCTGAGAAGCTGTCAGTGATGCAGGTGGATCGCAGCCTGGTGGCCTGGATCACGGACTATCTCACCAGCAGACCTCAGTATGTCAGACTGCAGGGCAGCGTGTCTGATGTGCTGCTGAGCAACACCGGAGCCCCCCAGGGAACTGTGCTGTCACCTTTTCTGTTCACTCTCTACACCTCCGACTTCCGCTTCAACTCCGGCTCGTGCCACCTACAGAAGTTCTCTGACGACTCCTCCATTGTCAGCTGCATCACAGATGACAATGAGGAGGAGTACAGGGCCCTGGTGGAGAACTTCATAGGCTGGTGTGACAACAATCACCTCCAGCTCAACATCAGCAAGACTAAGGAGCTGGTGGTGGACTTCAGGCGGAGCAGCAAGAGGCCTCTGACCCCTATCACCATCAGGGGGGAGGATGTGGAGGTGGTGAACAGCTACAAGTTCCTGGGAGTGCACTTGAACAATAAACTGGACTGGACAGACAACACCGATGCACTCTTCAGGAAGGGACAGAGCAAGCTGTTCTTCCTGAGGAGGCTCAGGTCCTTCAGCGTGTGCACGAGGCTGCTGCAGATGTTCTACCAGTCTGTGGTGGCCAGCGTGCTCTTCTTTGCCGTGGTGTGCTGGGGTGGAAACACAAACACTAGGGACACTAGCAGGCTGAACAAGCTGGTGAGGAAGGCTAGCTCTGTAGTTGGAGTACAACTGGACAATCTGGAGGAGGTGGCAGAGGGGAGGACGAGGAGGAAGCTCGACAGCATCCTAGAGAACCCCTCCCACCCACTCCACGCAGAGCTAGTGAAGATGAGGAGCACGTTCAGCCACAGACTCATCCCTCCACCACAACGCACCAAGCGCCTCGGACAGTCCTTTGTGCCTGTAGCCATCAGGCTGCACAACAAGGGGTTAATGATGAAAAAGAAATCAAATTAAATCACTGGTCATAAATATATACTGTTTTCACAACCCATGTTAAACTTGTCACTTTAACTTGTTATGCACTTTATAACTTAGATGATGACGAAATATGTATATATGCTGACAGTTATTTTACTCTTTTTTTATATCTCCTATTTTTATAGTCTTATTATTATTATTTCCTTGATTTTATGTTATTATTTTTAGATTTTATTGATCTGTGTGAATCTTTGCTGTACTATTTTTCACGCTTACCCTGTTGCTGCTTTTGTACAACTGAATTTCCCCTCGGGGATTAATAAAGGTTCATCTTATCTTATCTTATCTTATTGATGAAAACATTTAAATATGAAGAGTAGCCTACATACAAAATAGGGGTCAATGATAGAAATATAGAATGGAAAATATCTAGAAGATACTGTAGTGATCTCTACAGTAAAACAGTTTAGTGCAGGACGTCCAAAGATATTAACAGGAGGATGTGCAAAACAGACAAACTGATAAGGCTGAATTTTACTCAGGTGTAACTAAAGTCTGATTTAAGGGTTGTTTATATTTCACATCATTAATCAGAATCTGCAAAGTAACAAAAATAAATGTAGTAGAGTAAAAATACCAGGTTAACCTCTGAATTGTAGTGGAGTAGAACAAAGTAGTACATGCTGCTGTAACAAAAACATTTCCCAACTTGGGATCAATAAAGTATATCTTATCTTAAGATGATCGATGGCTACTGCCATATTTGCAAAAGTTGCCTCTGAACCTTGACAAGTGCATGTTTCCGGCTTATCAATGAACAACAGGAGGGGTAGACATAAAACCATCTGTTAAATAAAGCTCTTCTGACCTTAGGTGTCATGTGGGTATATTATTTCACCATTTATTAATTATATGTTTTACAATTGATAACACCACTGTGTTTCGTATCCCCTAAACCTCCAGGGTGTACACGTTAATACTGCCAACTTCTAATTGTGGGAAATACGAAAACGTCTTATAAAGAGACGTGCCATATATTGCGAAACACACAATAGCCAGCATGTGTAGTTCTGGGGGGGGGGGGGGAAGCTGGAGCCGGGGGCTGGACCCGTCCAATTCCAGTTTTGGAAAGTCTGCCGTGGTTCCATTCCATTTCAAAGAGCTGTTTGACAGCGTAACCTTGTCGCACTGCCACTCCAACATCCAATCACAGGGCTTGATGACTAATCACGGGGTTTGTAAAGCAAGGCGGATGTTGTAGTCCCAAACGATAGCTGGGGATTCTGGGTAGTGTAGTGTCTTCGGAAACTGTAGTGTCTAAACTCCTAAAAAACTATTTGTTTCTCTGACTCGAAGGTTAAAAACACAAAAGCATTGTACACCATTTAAACCAATCAATATTGTGTAATTAACAAGGATAAACTGATGTTTTTTAGTGGATGAGTAATGCAGATATCACTGTGTACTCATTGGACAGTGAGGGGAATATATCCGGTTTTATTATGAAAACTTCGAGACCGGAAATACTGTTTTCACCCACGCTAACTTTACATGGAAGCTGCCGCATATACACGTTATCCTGGCGAGACCTCAAATCATCTTCGTAATATCTATCAAACTATAGATCCTACACTTCCACTGGACGTGGATTATAAAAGTACAATATACACTTCTCGCTAGAAATCTAATCAAAAAGCATTTTAATGGCCAAACTGTTCTACAATTTAGGATTTTCCAGAGAGGGTTATTTGTAAATAAAC
Organism: Pseudochaenichthys georgianus; assembly: GCF_902827115.2. Taxonomy (NCBI): domain Eukaryota; kingdom Metazoa; phylum Chordata; class Actinopteri; order Perciformes; family Channichthyidae; genus Pseudochaenichthys; species Pseudochaenichthys georgianus. The sequence continues at coordinate 47,244,358 of NC_047503.1, forward strand.
GGGAGCATGTTGTTTCTTACACGACCACTAGAGGTGCTACACTTTAAAACGTGGCTATGGGTCGTAATCTGGTGCTTAAACAATCGACCTATTTGGTCGTTTTTTGTAGGAGGACAGGCTGCGTCTAAACCAGTGGTCGTCGATCGCGGACCGTTAAAAAAGTAACAAAATAAAAATAATGTTTGAAAAATACGTTTTTAGATGTAAACCTACCAGACCAATCAGAGAGTTGCATGGAAATACACGTGTGCTTGTGTCAGTCAAGCTCGGCTCTGTGTGTGTGTGGCAATAGCGCATTTAGTGGGTGAGAGAGAGGGACCTGTGCTAGCGGGGACCGTGATGTTAGCATCTGGTTAGCTAGCTGCACTAACGGACATAAGGAGCTGTTTCCACAACAAGCTGGAGGTTTTGTCACAAATTATTCAAAAGATTATTTCCGCGGCACACCTTCATATGATCATTATAGTTATACAAACAATAAGAGAATAAATGAAAAACAGGTATGAAATACTATATGGCAGTAAAACAAGAATACAGTTTGAAAGGGGAGTGATTTGTAAAATATCCATAAAGAAAAAGAAAATCTGTTTACAGTTCTGTTTCATCTGGGTGCTGAGAGATGTATCCATAGATCTCTCATGTTGCTCTCAAAGTGCACCAGATTGATGCTTTTAACTTCAATATTTAAAAAAAAATCTTCCCGGAGGAGCATGCCCCGGACCCCCCTAGAGGAGGTGAGGTCCGCCCCCCACTGATACAAAATAGCACTTTACCCCTGCCTATATGCCGTGAGCTGATTATGGAGCCTTCATTGAAACAGTAATTCAGATGCAATTAGCCTATAAAAGGCCTCAAATTGGAAGCACTGTCTGGGTCGTCTTTTTCACTCAATTCTGCAATAGGTAGATCTCGCCTTTCACCTAGGCCGAGGTCGGTGATCTTGGGCTTAAAAAGGTTAGTGACCACTGGATTAAACTAAATGCTGCCGTGATGAAACGCCATATCATGGATTATCAAGGATCTGAAACAGTCTGGAGCTCAAAGGCTTTCTCTCTTGCCGGTTATACCACAATGCAACACACATGCTCTCCAGTACAGGTTAGCTCTGAGTGTTAGCCATGCTAATGTAAACACCGACCATATTACGTCCAAAACAGTCGGGCATTGTTTCTGATAGCAACTTTCTGATTGGGCCGTGGGTCCACATTTCAGATGTTACGTCATATCGACGCAAATCTGGATCAGCTCCGTTGTTCCCCGTTTTTAGAGATTTGGGTACAGAGGAAAAGAGAGAGGGTTTTATTTTCTGACGCTGCTTGAATTCCCCGACACACCGGGGACACATGTTGATGTAGAGAAGACATCACAAAGTGCATTTTGCACAATATGTAGGGTTGCAAAGGGGCGGAAAGTTTCCATGGGAAGTTAAGCTGGGAAATTTTGGATGCAAAATTAAACAAAAAAACATGACATCTCAACAAAATTTTTTAAGTAGAACAGAACAAGTTTGAATTATTTTAGTGAACAATTATTTGTTTCATTGAAGAACAAAAACAGGAATGTTGAGTTAAATGTTACTCATCACCCCAACCCCACTCATTAGAAAGTGAACAAAAATGCACCCCCATCCAAACATCCCCACAAAGTAATGAAAAGAGCCCCTCTCCCTCCAAACAGTTCCATTACACATGCACATCTTCCCTCAAGCAATCATCTGCATTGTTGCTAAAGCCTTTCAGTCAACATCACACTCTGATCGATGCACAGTGCCTGTAGGGTGTGGTCTCAATAGCCATGCAGTAAGCAGTGTGCTATGGCAAGGATATTCAAGTGTACTTGAAAGGCATCTGTTTGTTTTAGTCAAGATTATGCTAAAACATACTTTCCCCAACTATATGTAAGTTCCCTAAGAAGAGCCAACCTTCCATTTAGAAAATTCCCAGTTTATTTCCGTGGAAAGTTTCCATCTTTGAAAATTCCCGGAATTTTGCAACCCTAGTGATCGGTCCCCTTTAAAACTATAATTTGTTATGCGTTGTGTATCATCCTTTATTCACTACCTCTGTTTCCATTGCACATTTGTATATACTTTTTTTTACATTCTGACTCCTGCTTTTCATCTCAGCTAACCATAAAAGCTTTTTTTCTATAGAAAATTCCATCCATCTTCTCCCGCTTATCTGTGGTCGGGTCGCGGGGTATCAGTTCCAGCAGAGAGCCCCAAACGTTCCTTTCCCCTCATCAACCAGCTCTGACTGGGGGGTCCCAAGGCGCTCCCAGGCCAGCGGAGAGATATAATCCCTCCACCTGGTCCTAGGTCTACCCCTTGGTCTCTTCCCAGCTGGACGTGCCTGGAACACCTCCCTAGGGAGGCGCCCAGGTGGCATCCTAACTAGGTGCCCGAACCACCTCAACTGGCTCCTTTCGACGCGAAGGAGGAGCGGTTCAACTCCGAGTCCCTCCCGGATGACCGAACTTCTCACCTTATCCCTAAGAAAGACACCAGCCACCCTGCGGAGAAAACCCATCTCGACCGCTTGTATCCGCGATCTCGTTCTTTCGGTCATAGAAATAGAAAATTAAAAAAGTTTGTTTAAAAAGGTGGACGAAAACTCACCTTGTGTCTTAATTTAAATGACTCTTTAAGCTTCAACATGTAGAGCGGTATGTATTTGCTTTCATGAGTGTACACATGTTGCAGAATCTGATACATGTGCAGATTTGAAACACTGCACTCAGCATGTGTTTCACTGGAGACAAAGCTAACAAGCAGATCGATGCAAACATGTTCAATACCGCTTCCTGATCACGTGCTTGTCCATCCATCTTACTTCTGATCAATTCCTCGCCCCACACCTCCTTCCTCACAGCCTCAACGCGTTCCTCTCAGAGCAGAAACCAGCAGGAACACTGAAACAGAGATATCTGCTTCCCAACACACGCATTAGAAAACCATTGATCCCAGTACACCCCACAGGGAATAGAGGACACACACACAGCACAGTGACAAACGTGTCGATGGTGTACAACGAAGCTATTGATTACACAAGGGTGATGTGAGTACAGTTAACATGTATCATACAACCCCACTTGGTACCTAATGTAATCGATGTTATGTGGTTCAGTGCAGTTGGTGAGTTTCCCACACTTTAAAGAGTCCTCTCCTGCTGATGTTCAGGTGTATACCAGTATGTAGTGTCTCTACTTTAAAGAGTTCTCTCCTGCTGATGATCAGGTGTATATCTGTATGTAGTGTCTCTACTTTAAAGAGTCCTCTCCTGCTGATGTTCAGGTGTATATCAGTATGTAGTGTCTCTACTTTAAAGAGTCCTCTCGTGCTGATGTTCAGGTGTATATCAGTATGTAGTGTCTCTACTTTAAAGAGTCCTCTCGTGCTGATGTTCAGGTGTATATCAGTATGTAGTGTCTCTACTTTAAAGAGTCCTCTCCTGCTGATGTTCAGGTGGATATCAGTATGTAGCGTCTCTACTGCTGATTTTCAGGTGTATATCAGTATGTAGTGTCTCTACTTTAAACAGTCCTCTCCTGCTGATGTTCGGGTGTATATCAGTATGTAGTGTCTCTACTTTAAAGAGTCCTCTCCTGCTGATGTTCAGGTGTATATCAGTATGTAGTGTCTCTACTTTAAACAGTCCTCTCCTGCTGATGTTCAGGTGTATATCAGTATGTAGTGTCTCTACTTTAAAGAGTCCTCTCCTGCTGATGTTCAGGTGTATATCAGTATGTAGTGTCTCTACTTTAAAGAGTCCTCTCCTGCTGATGTTCAGGTGTATATCAGTATGTAGTGTCTCTACTTTAAAGAGTCCTCTCCTGCTCACCAAGTTTCAACCTATCACGTTCCCTCTTCCTCGTTGAAGTTAGGCAGCATGCTTCTCCCACTGAAACACAATCTCAAATATGAGTTAGAGATAACCTTTTCAGCTATTATCAAATTCTCCGGGAGAGATAGATGGCTCCGTTGAGGACGAGAACAGCCTGAGAAAGGAAAGGAATGACCTCCATTACTCTCTTCATGTGACGGTTAGTGTTGATGGCCCTTTATTGCGTTTGTCACCAGATTAGTTGATGTTGCGGCCCTCGTTGATATCCGCCAACTTTTATCTCTCTTCCCTCGAGGGCTTGATCTCACACATTTCCTGGAACACGGTTTACGGTTCCGGCTCAATAACTACACTAAAAACTCACCGTTTGTTCACATCGTCTATTGATTGTGTGTTTCCAGAGAAGGCAGAAGCTACTGAAGTTCACATACTCATGTTTAAAAATACTCTGGTGAAAGTAGAAGTACTGATTAAACTTAAAGAGGCTTTAAAATGTACTTCAGTAAAAAGTACCCATAGCTAGCAGCTGTTTTAAAGAGTATTTGAGTTCAACATGTGAGAAGTAGAAAGTACAGGTATTTGAGTTCAACATGAGAGAAGTAGAAAGTACAGGTATTTGGGTTCAACATGTGAGAAGTAGAAAGTACAGGTATTTGGGTTCAACAAGTAGAAAGTACAGGTATTTGAGTTCAACGTGTAAGAAGTAGAAAGTACAGGTATTTGTGTTCAACATGTGAGAAGTAGAAAGTACAGGTATTTGAGTTCAACATGTAAGAAGTAGAAAGTTCAGGTATTTGGGTTCAACATGTAAGAAGTAGAAAGTTCAGGTATTTGGGTTCAACATGTAAGAAGTAGAAAGTTCAGGTATTTGGGTTCAACATGTAAGAAGTAGAAAGTACAGGTATTTGGGTTCAACGTGTAAGAAGTAGAAAGTACAGGTATTTGAGTTCAACATGTAAGAAGTAGAAAGTACAGGTATTTGAGTTCAACATGTGAGAAGTAGAAAGTACAGGTATTTGGGTTCAACATGTATTTTTGTTTTGCTCGTTAATTGTTTATGTATCTCCTGCTAATTTACGCCGTGTAAACCCATCGTTGAAAAAAAACATCCCTCTGTGCTGTCTCTTGTTCTGTAAACAAGCTATGTAATGGTGTGAGTCAAACAATGTGGTCGTCTCCACATGAACATCACCTCATGTTTCCTCAAAATCTACGTTTAATATTAGAAAGGAAGCTCCGGGTTAAATGTCCTCAATGATTAAGAGTCTCTCGGAGAGTCTCTGGCTTCCAGCTTGGAGGTGGATCGTTAAGTCCTTTCCAAATCTATGGACAAAACCCTTAATGGACGCTTTTAACTAAACACTATAATTGTTGGAGTGAGAATGGAGTCATCTCATCTGTCCATCGACCAATTGATCAATACAGGTTTAATTACATTGAGTTTGGCTATGTTCCTGATATACAAACACGTCATGTAAATATGATTTTAAGTAGAAAACATGCACATGTGATGGTTGGTTGTATTGGGAAGCTTCTGAGTGGGAATATGTGTAAATAATTTATTGGCAAGAAAATCTACAAGAGATTGTACAGTGCGATCAGAGAGATACAGTTTGTCCACGCTTTTGAGCAAGTCCACGCATCCAGTCGTTGTCAAGTCTGTCACCACCTTCGCCACTTCGTCCGGTCCTCCGCCAGCCTCTCCCAGTTGTCCAGGGCCTTCATGTCACGTTTTACGACATGCTTGAAGCGCAGCAGTGGCCGTCCTCTGCCTCTGGAACCAGCGCTCAGCTCGCTGTATAAGACGTCCTTTGGCAGGCGGCCATCTGGCATTCTGCGAAGGTCACCGAGCCACCGCAGCCTTCAGTGTTTGGAACATTGACTGGCTGCCCGTACGCGCCAGCACCGCCTCGTTCGTGGCCTTGTCCCGCCATGTGATCCCGAGGATGTTGCGCAGACACCACATGTGAAAAGCATGTAGCACTCTTTCGTGCCGCGCGTAAGTTGACCACGCAACATTGGTAGATGCGTGTCTTAGTGCGCTCGGTGAGGTATTTGTTGGTCCAGGCTCTTGAGCGCAAACGACTGAAAGACGTTGCCGATACGAGTCTGGATCTCCTTCACTAATGACGGGTCACTGCTGATTGTTGAGCCAAGATACGTGAACTGGTCAACAGTCTCCAGCACAGGCTCCTTCACCATTACCAGCGACGCTACGCTTCCTGCTTGGTGCATAACAACGGTCTTTTTGATGATCAGTGCAGATTCAGAGCATGCTGCACTGAAGCTGTCCATCAGGCGATGTAGACCAGCTGTGCTGTGAGACATCAGAGCTGCGGCGTCCGCGAATAAGAGCTCAAGAACTAGCACCTTCCGTACCTTTCTTTTCACGCGCAGTCGGGCCAGATTAAACAGTTTCCCATCTGACCGCGTGTGCCGGACGTCTTCGTCCACGTGATCGCTGAATGCATGATGCAGCACAACAGAGAAGAAGATGCCGAAGAGATATGGGCGCTAACATGCAGCCTGGTTTGACTCCACTGCGAACGGAGAAGCTGTCCGAAGTAGATCCTTCAAAGAAAACCGTTGCCGACATGTCCTCGAGAAAAACATTAAAATACATTCACTCTGGCCTCATAATGCGTTGTCAGATAGTAAAGACTTCAGTCAGGGGGGAACTTTCCATGGATGGTGGTCAATAAATGTTCGCTAATTAACATATTGTCCCTGAGGGGTTTAGCCAACCCGGTATCCAGGAGAGAAGCTTTAGAAAAGGAGACTAATGGAGTCTCTGAGAATGTTTCAAATGGGTACTTTAATTAAAAAAGGCGCGGGTATGTTACAAGCAGAAGATGGTTCAGTCAGAAAAACAGCTGTGTTCTGGCTCGTGAGCGAAGGGAAGAGAGCGAGCTCCACCTCTCCAGCTGTTAAATATCCTCTGCTGAATCCTCCCCGTGGGCCGGTCCTCCACGTCTCCAATGTTCGTTGTTGCGCATATCAGAGGATTCAGACATTGTACATTAAATATATAACTAAACACGCCTTTTCTCTTTCATGACTTTTCATTTAATACATTCTAAACGCTGTAATCAATACTCCAAAAATACCTCACGGCTGGTTTCATTTCCGGTAGTTCCGGATGTTGTCTCATGCTACCCACGTCTGTAAACAATAACGTATTCAAATAAACTGTTCCTTCATTTAATATTCAGCAATAATAATATCTCGACGTCTATAGTCGTAGTGTTGAAATCAGTAGGTTTCCGTGTCATATCGCTACTAAATTCACCTCTATAGGAAATGCTATATTAGCCACAGACATGTCCACGTCTTGCCGTGATACCGGGTTGGCTAAACCCCTTAGGGACAATATGTTAATTAGCGAACATTTATTGACCACCATCCATGGAAAGTTCCCCCCTGACCGAAGTCTGAAGTCCTGAAGGCAAACTCATTTTACTTTGCTTTAGATAAATATTAATGTTGAATGACTTTGCTGGACTCTTTCCAGAGTTTTGTAATTTTGAAAGTTTCCGAAAGCTTAGTTGCTGAACTTCCATCTCTTTTCTCAGCGTGAGTCTTCATGCCTGGGCGATAGAAGAAGAGATGAGATCCCCCGTTAAGCTCATTATACCTGAAGCCTCACTTCCTGTCTGTCTTTGTCTCTCGTCTCCCTCTTCATCCGTCCGTCTGCATCCCTCCGTCCTTCTTCCTGCTGTTTCATGCTGCGTCCGTGGCCCTTGCATCAATAATTCAGCGACCCCTGCAGAGACGAGCGCCTGGCGGACGGATTAAACACGAGACAGAGAGACGCAGGGGAATAATGACGTGAAGATGAATCAATGCTGGAGACTTTGAAATGCACTTAAAGGTGGGGTAGGTACGTTTGAGATCGCTAGAATTTGAAAATACACAACCGGAGAAAATCACTTCCTCACAGAGCCCCTCCCCCAACACACACAAACGCGCACATGACCAATGAGGGCACGAGGTAAGTGTGTGCCCCGATGGAAGGCTGACAGGCAGGTAGGCCGTCCGATTGGTTGTACTTTTTACAGTATTACGGCTGCTACAGATGACATTTTTTTTATGGATTTTTCGTCAAAGCACTTCAGATATTCATTGCTATCGGATGTTAAGAGCATTCCATGGAATATAACAACACGTGGATCTCGAGCCGGTTTCTGGAACTTACCTACCCCACCTTTAATGCAGATGTGCAAGAAATGCATATATGGTAGATGTCACAAGATAAACCAACCATCTCTGTGGGGACATCATAATCTAGACAGATTGTCCAGATTCAGTTGTTTTGGGCTGCAAAAAACGAGTTTTAATTGAAATATTCCATCTTGTATTGAGCTCGATTTAACCGGTAACAAGTTCACTATTCATGTGTTATGTGTGTGTTCAAACATGTTCTAGCCTTTGAAATCAATGTGCTATAAACTCTAATAATTTTTTACTTTTATTTTATTTATTGTTTGTACTCCGCTGAAAAGTTTTTTTTACGTGAATAAGATGGATATACTTTATTGATCCCAAATTGGAAAACAAGCATTTAGCCTTTATAAAGAAATAGTGTTTAAAGAGCAACGTGCAGGTTTTTTTTAATACTAGATTTAAGCTTAACCTTGCCTGAAAATTAGAATTACAAAAAATAACGTCAAACGCGTCATATGGGGGAGCAACTTTCTCGGACTCCTTCTCTGCCCAATCCACAGTAGTAGGTGGTAGTTGGTTTGAGATTTAGTGAGCTGGTAATTTTAATGTCACCATCTGTAATCATGGTGAGCAGGAGTTTGTGCAACCAGCCTGTCAGGACATCGAGTCCACAGTTCCCCTCACAGGAAAAGGACCGGCGCTAGCTTTCGTTCCTGGGTGCATCCACCTCCCTGCAGCACACACTCTCCACAGCGGAAGCCTATCAAACTAAACCTTTATCAGGATACCGTATTACATCCCCCTTCGTTCCTCTTCCCCTGCAACACGGTCTGATCCTCCTGAGCCCGACGCACCAGGTAGGGCACTGACTTGTACACGGCATAACCCTCATGTCGTGTACAAGCCAGTCCTTCGTGTGAACCCTAAGAGAAGAAGAATATACCAGCGGGTGGCGGCGCTGATACTGGGAGACTGCTTCTGAGAGTGAAGGCCTGGGACCGAGGGACAGGGATGATCTGCTGGGGGTGTGGGCTCTGTGTACATACGGGAACTCCTCCTCACTTAGAAGGGGAAGTGGATGAGGTTTCCTGGGAAGGGCTCTCCCCGGCAGTGGGGGACAGATAGGAGTAGTGGTGATGGTGTGGTGGAGTAATAATAATATATTTAATTTATATAGCGCTTCTCATCTGCCAAGACAAATCTCGAAGTGTGTGTTTGGCCGTGTGCAACCTGAGGCCATATCGTTTCTGCGCCCAACCTGTGGCTGTTTCAAATGATATGGGATTCCACGAGGTGTTCTTAAGCGATTCTATAGTGGTGTTGTAGAATGGTCATGTTGTTGTGCATCCAGCTGATGGTGTTGGAGTGGAGGGCTTGATGAAGTCTGTAAGCCTAAGGAATTGTCTGGTCATGCCTGATGGATGTGTGCGTGTAAGTAGGGCCCTATCTATGATGTTTTGTGGCTTGGATGAGTTTAAAGTATTCCTTGCTGATATGTCTGGTTGCTGGGTCTGGTGGTGAAAGAGAAGACGTGGTGGCTCTGTCAATGGGGTGTTGTTCGGTGTGTTCTTACTTCTAGTTACGTCCCCACTAAGGTCTAGGGGACCTGGAGACAATAACGTACAACCAATAATTATGAGAGAGTCAGAGTAAAGGTTTATTCCTTGTAACCTATCATAACATAAAATGAAACAAACACTCTGTTTAATTGGTGGTGAGGAGGAGTCAAAGGATTGTGCCAAACTAAAGAAACAAGCATAACAAAACCAGGCCTCTCTCTACAACTATCCTTTGAAACCAAACTCAAACAAAAACCCTCACTAACTAACTACAAATAATTTGACAAATCAATATACAGGGGTGGCAACAATCCGCTTACCTAGTGTGTCTAAACAATAGTTAGCTCGGTGGTGAGAAATGTACAGGGTACCCCAGACTTACCTAACTCCTCCACCTCTCAACACACACACATTAACAAAGGTCAGAGTATTCAGATAGCTTTAGTTGCTAAACACAGCCGTGTTCCTTCCTCAGCAACAGGCCCAGAGTGAGAGAGAGAAGACTTCCTGGGTGCCTCCTTTATGGTCGGCCCTGGCTGCTGATAGGCCAGCTGAGGGTGAGAGGATCCAATCAGCCATCAGACTCAGGTGCACAGGCAGATACCGATCAGCTGCTGATTAGCTGTGCAGACGACAGGGAGAAGAGAGAAACACAGGAGGGAAGGAAAACCACACATGTACAGCCTGCCTGGCACGTAACACTTCTAGAAGTGGTTGTGGAGTTTGTCTGGTGTTGGATGTTTCATTGAAGTTAAGGTGGGTCTGTGCTCCTCTTCCGCTCCACTGCAGTCTGATTAAAGGACATTTTAATCACCTATGAAGGCTCTGACCTGGTCTGCAGGGGGTTTGGGTCGAGATGGAGCTGTAGGGCAGTGGTTCTTCTCAACTGGCCTCGGGACCCACTTTTTACTTGGTCAATACATCGCGACCCAACATTTTGAAGCACTCAAATCTATTCAACAAAACATCGTGCTGTAATATATATATATATATATATATATATACGCTTTTCAGCATACAATATTAATAAAAGTGAAGTACAGTGCATATATCCCTCATATCCCTTCACATAACTAAAGTATGCTTTAAAAAAAGCTTTAATGAGATGATGGAATCAAAGCTGAACTATACAAAGGCACGCATGAAAACCCAACCCAGCAGGGGGGAACAAACTACACATTCTGGTACTATGAGAAGAAAATAAATACATCTATTACTACCCGACATATTAATAATATTTTATGCCATTGTTTGTTTTTCACTTTGTTCTGACAGCTTGCTGCGAGAAGAGCAAAGAGGAGATAGTCTGTGTGAGCTGTCAGTCATCAGACCGGGGGGCATATTTCATTATGTGTTCATTTCTATCTGAAGTTGTACCCACGGATGTATAAAGAAGAAGTTATTCTCCGTGGGGACTTCCGGCAACGATCTTGATTCTGATTGGCCAGAAGACTCGAAAAAACATCAGCAAAGATATTTTATTGAGAAGATGATCACCACGTTTTCAAAGCCGTTTATGGTCTCCGGTACGTCCAGTCCAACGCCGACTGCATGCACAGCGTTAGAACATCGGGCCTTCAAAATAAAAGTTTGACTTTTTCACTCACACATCCGGGACCCACTCGGGTCCGCGACCCACCAGTTGAGAACCACTGCTGTCGGGTAGTATCATGGCTATCAAGTAGCTCCTCCAGCCAGGAGATCCTGTTGCCAACCGGCAGGCCGCGGCTCCCTCCCCTGGGAGATCCGGGTTCAAGACCGGCTCCAGTAAAAGATCCTTTTTCGGGGAAGAAGCTCACCAGAGCATGACATGTGTGTGGCTAAGGTGTGCTTGTCCATTTAGCTTGTAGGCCAGTTCAATCAAGAATCTAAAAGCATCGATAAAACATAAATAGTTTAAAATGTTGCAATAAATACCAGGGTAGTACTGTGCAGCGGGGAGAAAACAATCCTGACGTTTCGCAAAACAATGTGGCTTCTTCGGAGGATAGGTGAGAAATAAAGTTCCCCCGTCATCCATCTAGTGGTGGCAGGGGAGAGGCACGGGCACATGGTTCATATATACCTTATGTTGGTCACATGTGAATACTAAAACTACACCATAAGGGAGGGAAGGAAACATTGGGATTCTATATGGGACCAATCTCGATAAATAAAGGTTTGAAATTAAAGGAAATATGGAAAGTGCCCTGGAGGAGAGTCTCCAGATCCACCTTCTCTCCTCTGGCCGAAGGACTTGTCTCCAGGTTCGAGATGGTGTGTTGGATAAAGTGGATAGAGTAATTTGTTGGCATTAATTTTCCTAATCTGGTAAAGGTGTAGATATAGTCTTGGTTGCTCCCGTTTCTCCCCCATAGATTTGTTTGCAGGTGATAGCATAAACAACGTTGGATGATTGAAGGGTAAATGGACGCCAGATCGGGGCATCCTGGCCCGGGCCAATGTCGGCGTGAAATGTTTGTCCAGGGTTGAAGGTTTGGCGATGTTTTTATTGAGGGCTGTGTGTACCAAGATATCCTTGAGATTTGTATTTCGACGGTACGCCATGATGGTTTTAAAGGGGGTGAGTGATGGAACCGCAGACTGCATGGAATGAAAGTGCTGAGGTGACGGGAGAAAGTAGTAACTGAGGGGATACGTTTGGTATCTGATGGGGGTTTCTGTTTGGTATCCCAACCTGCTGTAAATTGCTCCACTACTTCCCTTTTGATGGTATGAAAGAGACGTTTTGAGTCGCCACGGGGTAAGAGGGCATCTAACAGGATTTTGGTGGCATCCTCTACATTGAGTGGGAGGGAACAAATACTGTGACTTGATTATTGAGCGGAGAGTATGCCGGGATGATAACTGTTGTTAAATAATAGAGTTTCTATCAGTGTCCTTAAAGTAAACTTTGGTAGATAGACGTTTACGTCCCTCAATCTCGTTCGTGAAAAAGACCACTGTATCCAAGAAGGGAATTTGGTGCAGGCTAAGTGTGTATTCGTGGGTGGTGGCTAATGAGGATATTACACAATGCTTCGGAACCCTCCCAAAGTCCGAAGACATTGTCTGAATACCGGAGGTAAAGAAGTGGTAGGGTTTGGTATTTGCGCAAAGCGGACTGCTCCCAAACAACCTGGGACGTGGTATAACGGGTCCGAGGAGATAAAGTTCTTGTTTAGGTGTTCGGTTTTCATCTGATTAACTAATCATATTATGCGTTTCGAAATAAAGGGGTTGGACTAGTGTTTGGTAGTATATTGGGTTGACGGGTTGCTTCGAAGATATAGTTGGTTCTGTCCTGGATCACCATCTGTCCGCAGGTTTAATAATAATGTCATTATTGGTAGAAAGGGACTGGCTAGTTGCTGGTCGGGTGTGATATTAGATTGATTGCTTTGGCGGCCGGATCGGATGTGGTCGAGGGTTCGAGTGGATCAGATCTTGTAAGGGTGTGGAAACCGACTCCATAGTTGGTTCCCAGGACGATGGCATGGTGAAAGGGAGGTGGCTATAAGCTGCATTATATTGGAAATGGTCCAGATTTTAAGACGCCGGTGACGCCTACGCTGCATTAGAAACCCAATGGATATCATCCCCAGCAGTGTGAAAGAGGAGAGACAGGACAATATAAAAACTTGAAATAAAAATAAATAAATACTTTAAAGAAATATAGAAAATATGTGCGCTTTACACAGCGTAATGTTATCTCTATGTTACTGGTCTACTTAATATTCAGCAGTCTGAGGGCTTGGGGGGAAAAGCTATTACAGAATCTGACTGCTCTGCTCTTAATGCTGCGAAACCTGGTTTGGATGAGTGGGGTCTTTAAAAATGTTCTGGGCTTTTGTCAGGGAGCCCTTTTCCTTCCTCCAGAGGGGGTGCTTTTTAAACAAATGAATATCTACTGCTGTTTGCACACACTTTCCAAAAATATATTGATTGAATAAAAAAATAAAATATCAGGTCGGGAGATTAGACTGAAGTTCCGCTGCTCCCTCAGAGAAAATCCTGACGTTTCGTTTTTCAGAGTCAGGGCGGGGAGGACAGAAGAGCTTTCTGGACGGCGTCTAAACCAAGCGGAGTGGAAACATTGGTTTAAAGTGAATCCACATCTTTGGAAAAAATAAAAGTATGGGAGGGAACAGAGAGGGGTTGTAATCTTTTAACAGAAGTGAAGGTATCTTTAATATAGCTGGGGTGGTTAATATCGTGATCAATAACCTCCGCTAGTTGGTAGGATTCAGATCCACGATGGGTCTTCCTGGTGGTATCAAGACGGGGACCGACCAGCTGCGGGTTTATGAATTTTAGGGAGGAGGTAAAACAATCTGGGCCACGGAGGTAGAGTGCTTGTTTCTCTGTTATAAGATGTTTAGTTTTCACCAAGGTGTTAGCCATGTTCTGTGTTTCGAGGTAAAGGGGTTCGATTAATGGTTGGTAGTAAGTCGTGTTGTTCAGTTTGCTTCAAAGATATAATGGGTTCTGTCCTGAATTACTATCTGTCCGCCCATATCTGCAGGTTTAACACTAGAACCGCCAACGGGTAAAATGTACCCGCTATTGATTTTCAAGGTACAATGTTCTTTTATTTATCACACAGAACAGTGAGTGTTGATCGCACAGGGAGGAAACTTATACCAATAGAATCTGTGGACTCTCAGCTTTTCATATGATATAGTTTGTGCAGATAGCATGAAGTATAAAATATCGCTAAGAGTGCTGATTTAAAACGCTTGGTGTTAGACTTGTGTTTTGTTGAGGTACAAATATCTCTCTCTCTATAACTATCTATCGATCTATCTGTAATGTTCTGTTCTATGGACATAATTGTCTACATAAACAGATGACACGGACTACTTCTCTCATTCCGAGAGTCCATCTTTATTCAACTGGCACGTAACCTGCATGCATTACGTCCTCAACGTGAGCTCAGTCATCCAAGATCTTGTATTCTCCAAGATGTTACACTATCTATAACTATCTATCCGTCTATCTCTCAATATATCTATAACGAACCGCAGTAGACAAAAGGCGTTGCTATAGCAACACGTGATGTTTACGCTGCATTTTCTATGAGGTAAATATTACCCGCTGGCGGATATGGGTATAAATGGCATTTTTGTTGGCGATTTTTTTCAATCTGACTTCATATTGACAATTGTTAACAACAGAGGGTGCTACATAACACCCTTTCAGGAAAAGTCACGGACTGGGAGACTTTAATGTTATTGAAAAAAAGTTACATACAATCAAAAAACAGCTGCGGGTAAAATGTACCCGTTGGCGGTTCCAGTGTTAATAACAATGTCATGTTTGGCAGATAAGGACTTCAGGGCTAGTTGCTGTTTTGTTAGATGGATTATTCTGGCCAAAGTGGTCAAGGGGATCAGATTTTGTAAAGGTAAGGAAACCGACTCCCAAGTGGATGGCATAGTAAACGGAAGATGAGTGTAGGTTGTATTAAATTCACAATGGTCCAAAAGTTTAAGACACCGGTGATAAACATGGAAGTCTCTTCTGAGCAATTCCCGATCCGGAAGTGAGGGTGTCGGGATAAAGGTTAATCCACGTTCCAGAACCGCCTGTTCCGAAGAGGACAGGGTGAAGGACGAGAGATTAGTGGATGGTGAAGGAGTGGAGGGCAGCTCTGCGCCTGATGGCTCTCGTGTAAACCCAATGTATTGGTCCAATGGTGCAACATGTGCTGTATCGGAGACCCGATGGATATCGTCACTGGCAGTGTGAAAAAGGAGAGATGGTAATATTGGGAGGTGTTTCGCCTGCGACTCCCAGGATCTGAGGGAGTCCGCCACAATGTCATTGAAAGCTTCAATGCATACAATTTGGCTTCTGCGAAGATTGTTGGAGTAGTTTAGGAGCGGCACGTACATCTGGGCGTGTGGGAACGTGGCTCTGGTCGTTCTCGAAAGGCGACGGAGATCCTTAGTGATGGTCATCGTGGTTTGAGTCCGTAAACAATTGTTGATCCCAATTGAGAGAAAGACCTGGCTGACTGAAGGTATGGGGGAGGGTGGACAAGGTGATGTGTCCGAGGCTGGCCCCAGGAAAGCTGTCTACTTGAATAGATGGGTGGCTTCTAGCCGAATTAGAGTCACCCAAAATCATGGTGGGTTAGGGTTAGACACAAATCCTGACGTTTCGCATAGCAATGTTGCTTCTTCAGAGGATAGGGTTAGGTAAGAAATTAGAGGTCCCCTGTCACCACAAGATGGTGACAGGGGACAGGGTTAGGGTTGCACATGTTTTATATTTGGTTAGTTGAAAGGTGGGGTAGGTAAGTTTCAGAAACCGGCTCGAGTGCACTAAAATTTGAAAGTACGCAGCCGAAAAGAATCCGCCCCTTCCTTCAGACGTCCTCACAGAGCACCTCCTCCAACACACATGACCGCGCACATGACGTCAGCAGACTGGTGGAAGTGGCCGTCTGTTGCTGGCGAGTCATCGAAGTGCTGCTGCAATGCACGCCCAACGAGGGCACGCCCAACGAGGGCACGAGATACATTTGTGCGTGCACGAGATGGAAGGCTGACAGGGCGGCAATGGTTGTACTTTTTACAGTTTTACGGCTTCTACAGATGACATATTTTAATGGATTTGTTGTCAAAGCACTTCAGATTTTCATTGCTATCGGATGTTAAGAGCATTCCATGGAATATAACAAGTGTATCTCGAGCCGGTTTCTGAAACGTACCTACCCCACCTTTAATAGAATAAAACCAATGCTGTTATTCTTCTAAGAGTTGTTTGACCTAGAAAACTACTTGGAAGGGGCAAACATAATACTGGATAAGGGGGAGTAGGCAGGAGGAGAAAGGAAAAGGGTTCAAAGGAATACTCCGGGGTAGGAAGGAGGAGGGAAACAGAAAAGGGGTTGAAATTAATGCTAATGAGAGTTTCTGAGGTTAGGTTGGGATGGGGGAAGAGCAGGGTTAGCCTGAAGGGAGGGAAGTGTGCACAGCAGGTTATATGGGAGGGGAATAGAGGAGAGGAGAGGAGAGATAGGCTTAGGTAAGAAGGTGGTTAGGTTTAGGATAGAGAAAAGGGGTGTTAGGTTGGAGGGAATTGAAGTTAGGATAAGTCTCCAGGTAATGCATATAAGTCAATGAAATGTCCCCTTAAGTTGTGTGTGTGTGTGTGTGTGTGTGTGTGTGTGTGTGTGTGTGTGTGTGTGTGTGTGTCCCACCCAGCCATCCAGAAAGCCTAACATTATCCCCGTCACAGAGTGGGCGTGGGCAGCATAACTCAGAGTCTGTGATTTACGACGCCCCTCTAATGCACCGCGGTGAGGCGAAGCATTAATATTGTCTCCTTTCTTTAAATCTTCCGCTTCCATTTACCGAGCGCTCAGCCGTGAAGGAGCTTCGGTCTGTCTTTAGTCAGACAGATATCTTTCATTTGTACAATGAAAAGGTGAATATCGTGTTTATTAATCTTTGAACAATATTCAAAATAACGACTTTTCTCGAACGCAAGGGTTTGGATTTGTTTTGCTCGTTATGTTTTGCATATTTCAGTTGGATTGGTTTGGTGCCTTTGCTACAGAATTGAGGAAGTGTGCAGCATTTATCGAGGGTTAGGGGAAGACACATGCAGGCGAAGCGGAGGGATTCATATTTACCTGCGGTGCGTTTAAATCTGCAGCTGGTGACAGGAAGTGGTGGCTTTTCGAAGCATTTTAAATAAGCACACTTACAATAAAGACAGGTGCACTTCAAGAAAGAGATGTAACACGATGTACAATAAAACATGCCATCCCTCACTGCCTCTCACACACACTCTTCAGCATTTAACACACACACACACACTGTCGATCCAGGTTTTGCATGACGGAGAGAAGTCGTTGCCTCTTAATGATTCCTGCCAAGGCCTCAGGCTGCAGATATATTAGTGTCATATTAGGAGGAAATGGAGATAGTTCTCCCCGGGGGGGCTGAATGTCCATTTATTTATGGGCTGTGGGAACAGTCACATACTGTATCTGACGTGGAGACGTTATCAGCTGGTGCTCGAGGCAGACATAGCATTCCTTTCCCTGCATGTGCTTATTTGTAAGACTTTGAACATACCAATGATAGTTAAGTGTTCTTGCTAGTGTTAAAGTGTGTTTGCATTCAGTACTGAATAACCCCTGCAGCTATGAAACATTACCCCAATAATAAGGAGTGTGTTGCTGCAGGACTCAAAGCTAATGTTGAATGAAGGCAGAAGGGTGGACAACATTACATCTGAAAGAAAAAGTAGATCCTATTTGTATTTAATGGAAACAACTAATAACATGAAGCATCCCATACCGTAGTAAAAGGTGGGTAAGGTAATCACTTACACGGCAAACACAACGAAATACAGTTCGACTAAAATACCAATCAGGAAAGGTGAACAATAACTTATAGGATATATTTTTGACTGAAGTATTGTCACCTATTTTCTGCATTAACATTCCTTAGTCACCTGGTAGTCTCTCTCTGTTACACCCATCAGCTCCATTCGTATGTAGGCCCTCTCACCTCAGTGCCAGATCGTACTTTGCAGCATGCCAGTCTTTCCCGCATTACCCTTCAGATTACTCTCCCGGTTTCGACCCTGCCTGTCCCTGACCAGCCTGCCTCGTTCTGTCCCTGCGACTCCCGTCCTGCTTTCTCCTGGAACCCTCGCCTGTCCCCGACCTGCCCTTTGCCTCCTACCTGCATGCCGTTTGGTCTCCTACCAGCCTACTGCCTTCAATAAAGCTGGTTACCGACTATCCCTGGTTTCCCGTGTCCTCAGCTCGTTCGTGACAAGTATACATATATATAAAATAATGTATTATATTACATTATTGCCGCTGCATTGGATTATTATCGGATAGGGTAATAACTTCATAATTAACTACGGGTCATTGGTAATATCTTGTGTTGTATACCTTCCACATTTTTCCCATCTATCGTCAAAGATATGAAGTTCATTTCTAATTCTCGATCCTTCTATTTAAAGTTCATGAGGTTTTAAATTTTTAACAAATTCCCGGTAGTTTTTTGTATGACTGTTATGAATATAGCCGTGGGAAGGAGCTGCAGGAGAGGGTTAGGGCTACATTGCGAAGACAGAATTCAGAGGAAAGAAAATTGATAATTTTTTTGTTAAGAATTCTAGACTTTTCTCGCGATTCTGACTTTTTTAGAATTCTGACTTCAATTCACTTTTGGTTGGATTTAAAACAAATGATAATCATGTGGCCCGAATTGTCTTCCATACGGGGCCGTGGTGAGATGCCCATTGCTCTGAAGATACTCACGGCCCGTCCACACGGCGGCGTGCGTTGAAGCTTCCAACGCTTCTGCCCATTCACTTTGAATGGAGTGACGTCACTTTTAGCCGAACTGCATTGTGGGAAGCGACGTGGAGCGTTGCTCGCTTCAAAAGTTGAGCAATGTTCAACTTTTGGCGCCTAGACGGAGGCGTCAGCCAATAAAATCCCGTTTATGCAAATCTGCTAGTACAAGCGCTAGCCAATCAAACCGCGTGTATGCTGGGAGAGACTACGCAGGTCATTTCCTCATATTCCTGAAAATTGAGGTATTCATTACAGCGGTCGTGAATCACCCGGTGCTGAATGATCGGTCTCTGCTCATCTACCGGGAGACAGACCGGAGGAGCGAGGCATGGAGGGAGGAGGCAGAGACAGTGGGTGGAACTGGTAGGTTTTCGCCTGTTGGAGATTTTATATCCAGTTTACTTCGTTTGAACATTGCTATTGCTTTGTGTGTCGGGGCGGGAGATTCATGTGATTGGTTGTTGGTGGAAAAAAATCCCCAAGCTTCAAACACGCCCACCTCCAAGCGTCAGCACACGCCGCTGCGTGGACGGGCCGTCGCTCACCGAGGAACAAACAGAAAAACATGACTAAGTTATTAAGACGAATTACATTTAAGTCAACTTTATTGTCGATCTACCAGTTTGTGTGTACCAGAGGTTGCGCTCGACAGGATCTTAAAATGTCCGTCATTACCCGTTACACAACTCTGACGGGGGGGGGGAGCACACTGTCAGCGCCGTGTTATGCATGCCCACTCACTGCACAGCGGCTTGAAACGGTATCATTTCCTTTTTGGACGGCATGCATAACACGGCATACCACCGGAACCTCGCTGCGGGGAAACGTTGGCGCTGTTCCGAGTTTGTTCTAATCTGTTAAAAATGACGGACTGCTTTCAGATTTTTCCGTCATTGACGGAAAATATTCGGTTAACGCGACCTCTGGTGTGTACAGACAGAGAGATCAAAATACCTTTCATATAAAAACAAATGTATGCTAATGTGTATATATTAGGGCTGTCAAACGATTACAATTTTTTAATCAGATTAATCACAGCTTAAAAATTAATTAATCACCATTCGAACTATGTCCAAAATATGCCATTTATTTATGTATATTGTTGTGGGAATGGAAAGATAAATGAAAGAAGGCGGATATATCCATTTAACATACAGTATCTATGTTTATTATAACATTGTTCTGCATGTCAAAATGAAAGACAACCCACACACCTATCAATCATCAAACCGTGGGGTCTGAATTCATTACGTGTTGATTTCTATCAACGGGGGAGTACTTCAGGAAAGTCGACAGAGGGGGGGGGGGGCTAGTGGAGTACTTCAGGAAAGTCGACAGAGGGAGGGGGGCGGGGCTAGTGGAGTACTTCGTGACCACAGAGTGTGAACGTTGTGATCAGCTGTTTTAGCGCAGTTCTCCAGTGAGGGGGGGAGTCTCCCTCCGCAGCCGGTTGGCACAGTTCCGTTGTACAGACCGACGTTAACAGCAGCCCTGTCTGTGCACACGGAGACCGACTCTGTCGTCCGGTGATCTAACCGCCTTCTGGAAAAGCTTCACAAGTACGTCGGTACGCAAATGCGCTTTGTGACACAAGTGACGGTGCGCATTTCAGATTACGCACATAACCTGCGTACCAGTTATGTGCACCCCTGTACCAGAGCCATATTATTACTATTATATGGCTCTGCCCTGTACTACAGCAAGAGTATTCTCCGTCGGGACTTCCTGCAACAACACCACGCCGTTATCAAAGATGTTCTATTGAGAAGACGATCACTACGTGACAAAAGTTTTCAAAACCGTGGCTGCTGAAATCAATCTTACTAACTGCTGTCTGTGCAATTTACTCCGCGCGAGTTGGCAGACTTTATTTTGCTTACTTTAACATCGTGTCTCATGGTGGGGCTAAGCCATTTCTTGGTATGGGTGTAGCCTACCCCAGCCATACCCTGGCGCTGCCACTGGTGGCACGTATGGGGCGGGCCATTCTGCACATGCGTTAAATGCGTTAAATATTTTTAACGCAATTAATTCAAAAAATTAATTACCGCCGTTAACGCGATAATTTTGGCAGCACTAATATATATATATACACATATACAGACACATCATTGGACCTTTCCTTCTTACATGCAAAGACAACAATCTTTTGAGCAGCGTTGTTCAGGAATCTCTTGGAACATATATTTATAATCTCAATGAGTCCTATCCGGGTGAAATAAAGGTACCATTTGAAAATATGAAGGTTTGCCAATGTCTTCATATTTAGATAAGTACTGTAGCGGCCAAAATCATATAGAAATAAAACAGATAATTAACTTAAAATAATACAGCCGCTGAGGCACGAGTGAGCAGATCTCACACCGGGCAATGAGCCAGGTCCAGACAAGATATCCATTTATTCCGATAACAAAGTACAACGAACAGGTTTCTTATATCCCTTTGGCTTTCCTTTCGCTGGCTGGAAACACCGTTTGCCTCCTCATGCTCTGGCTCCCACCTGTCTCACATATATACAATTACACCAGGTGCTCTAATCACCCAGTGCCCACAACATGCCTTCAAAATAAAAGCATAGAAACTACTTTAACTTATGAGACTAACTAAGAATACATTTACTATAAACAGCAAGAAAATAAATGTTAAACTATTAAATAATATAAAGAGATGTATTGCTCCAACAAGTACAGTGTTTCTTTGCGTGTTTTTCAGTTTACTTCATTTAATTTCATGCTCCATTAGCTGACTTGTTGATACATCTCTAAAGTTTGTAATGTTATGCGTGGAATGTGGAATTACAGATTACAGAGACGCACCGTCCTGTTGGACTCGACGGGACTCTGGCTCAGAATAAAACACCCGTCTGTGCTTTCACTCTTCCACAAGAATAATTCACTCTCTTTCAAAGTGATCCAAACCAATCTAAAATGTTCAAAAGTGCATCATTCCATAGTGGGCTTTGTAATGGCAGCATGTCCACATTACTGAGTGTCAACACCTCGCCTTGCTCAGCTTCCCCCGCTTCATTATTAACGCTCTGTACGAAGACACAACCCCCTGATGTCCATCTCAAACGTTACCGTCGTATCATAGTTTGGGGTTTCCAGGACGACTGCAAACATAAAAAGTTACAAAAATGTTGAATTCCTCGAGTAGGCGAGCTGGTTATAGGCATGATGTCTGCACTATAATAAAGCTTTATTTATATAGCACTTTTCATACAACACATGCAGCTAAAAGCGCTTTACAAAATGACCCATCACAAGTTAGAGGTGGGTCATTTTGGAGAAAGCAGCTGGAGTGGCTAGAATGTGAAAATATCTGCCACTTCCTCACAGAGCCCCTCCCCCAACACACACGAACATGACCAATGAGGGCACGAGATAAGTTTGTGCCCCGATGGAAGGCTGACAGGCAGGTAGGGATGGGTATCGTTTGAAATGTATCGATATCGATTCTGGTTCTTATCGATTCCAAAATTGTTAAAGAAAAAGGTCAAACGTTTAGATAACAAAAATATCTTTATTCTTTTAAGCTTTAACTGAAATTGTTACAAATAAAAAATATACATGCAATACAAATGTATTGCACAATAGCTGTGCTGTATTTTAACTGAGCTATGCCTGTGGCAAGCTATTAACAGGCTTTACACTGTGCATTGTCTTTTTCTTTCTTACGGCCCGTCCACACGGCGGCGTGCGTTGCCGCTTGGCGGTGGGCGTGTCTTGAGCTTGGGGAGTCAACGCGAGCAGCCCGACCAACAACCAACCACATGAATGTCCCGCCCCGGACATACAAAGCAAAGCATTCATGCTACATCCATGCTGGCTACATATACTGTCTGCTTGCTAGCTGTCCATTCAAACGGAGTACACTGGATATAAACTCCCCAAACAGGCGAAAACCTACCAGTTCCCCCCACTGTCTCTGCCCCCCCCCCCATGCCTGGCTCCTCCGGTTTGCATCCCTGTAGGTGAAGAGGGACTGGTCATAGAGTACCGGGTGATTCCCTACCGCCACGATCATTTTCTCCTCCTTTTGTTGACATATGGAAATAACTGCGGTCTCTCCCAACATACACGCGGTTTGATTGGCTAGTGCTTGTACTGTCAGATTTTCATACGAGGGATTTGATTGGCTGACGCCTCCGTCGAGGCGGCAACAGTAGAACATTGCTCTACTTTTGCAGCGAGCACCGCGAGAGAAGCTACGCTTTGCTCCCACAATGCAGTTCGGCGAATCGTGACGTCACCCCATTCAAAGTGAATGGGCAGAAGCGTTGAAGCGGCAACGCACGCCTCCGTGTGTAGGGGCCGGTAGCGCCGTGTTATGCATGCCCACTCACTGCACCTCGCGTGAGCGTGCACAGCGTATAGCCAGCACTCAGACATTTAAATGATGTTTACGGCAAAGTACGGCATGATTTCCTTTTTGGAGGGCATGCATAACACCGGAGCCTCGCTGCGGGGACACTTTGGCGCTGTTCCGAGTTTGTTCTAATCTGTTAAAATGACGGACTGCTTTCAGATTTTTCCGTCATTGTTAAAAATAAATCGTCATTGACGGAAAATATTCGGTTAACGCGACCTCTGGTGTGTACAGACAGAGAGATCAAAATACCTTTCATATTAAAACACCTTTCATATAAAAACATGTATATCAAAATATAACTGTGTGCCAATATGTGTATATATATATATATATACACAGTCAAAGACACATCTTTGGACCTTTCCTTCTTACATGCAAAGACAACAATCTTTTGAGCAGCGTTGTTCAGGAATCTCTTGGAACTTATAATCTCAATGAGTCCTATCCGGGTGAAATAAAGGTACCATTTGAAAATATAAATGTTTTGATGAAGGTTTGCCAATGTCTTCATATTTAGATAAGTACTGTCGCGGCCAAAATCATATAGAAATAAAACAGATAATTAACTGAGTGCTGAGGCACTAGTGGGGCAATGAGCCAGGTCCAGACAAGATCTCCATTTGTGCAGTTTATTTCGATAACAAAGTACAACGAACAGGTTTCTTATATCCCTTCTCCTTAAGCCTTTCCTATGGCTTTCCTTTCGCTGGCTGGAAACACCGTTTGCCTCCTCGTGCTCTGGCTCCCACCTGTCTCACATATATACAATTACACCAGGTGCTCTAATCACCCAGTGCCCACAACATGCCTTCAAAATAAAAGCATAGAAACTTCTTTAACTTATGAGACTAACTAAGAATACATTTACTATAAACACTATAAAACAGCAAGAAAATAAATGTTAAACTATTAAATAATATAAAGAGATGTATAGCTCCAACAAGTACAGTGTTTCTTTGCGTGTTTTTCAGTTTACTTCATTTAATTTCATGCTCCATTAGCTGACTTGTTGATACATCTCCAAAGTGTGTGGAATGTGTGGAATTACAGATTACAGAGACGCACCGTCCTGTTGGACTCGACGGGACTCTGGCTCAGAATAAAACACCCGTCTGTGCTTTCACTCTTCCACAAGAATAATTCATTCTCTTTCAAAGTGATCCAAACCAATCTAAAATGTTCAAAAGTGCATCATTCCATAGTGGGCTTTGTAATGGCAGCATGTCCACATTACTGAGTGTCAACACCTCGCCTTGTTCAGCTTCCCCCGCTTCATTATTAACGCTCTGTACGAAGACACAACCCCCTGATGTCCATCTCAAACGTTACCGTCGTATCATAGTTTGGGGTTTCCAGGACGACTGCAAACATAAAAAGTTACAAAAATGTTGAATTCCTCGAATAGGCGAGCTGGTTATATAGGCATGATGTCTGCACTATAATAAAGCTTTATTTATATAGCACTTTTCATACAACACATGCAGCTAAAAGCGCTTTACAAAATGACCCATCACAAGTTAGAGGTGGGTCATTTTGGAGAAAGCAGCTGGAGTGGCTAGAATGTGAAAATATCTGCCACTTCCTCACAGAGCCCCTCCCCCAACACACACGAACATGACCAATGAGGGCACGAGATAAGTTTGTGCCCCGATGGAAGGCTGACAGGCAGGTAGGGATGGGTATCGTTTGAAATGTATCGATTCCGATTATCGATTCTGGTTCTTATCGATTCCAAAATTGTTAAAGAAAAAGGTCAAACGTTTAGATAACAAAAATATCTTTATTCTTTTAAGCTTTAACTGAAATTGTTACAAATAAAAAATATACATGCAATACAAATGTATTGCACAATAGCTGTGCTGTATTTTAACTGAGCTATGCCTGTGGCGAGCTATTAACAGGCTTTACACTGTGCCTGGTCTTTTTCTTTCTTACGGCCCCTCCACACGACAGCTTCAATCTGCCCATTCACTTTGAATGGGGTGACGTCACGTTGCCTCGCTTTTCCGCCGAACTGAATTGTGGGTAGCATAGCGGTCCGTCTCGGTGTTCAACTTCTGACGCCGAAGTAGCCAGCGCCAGCCAATCAAATCCCGTTTCTGAAAATCTGACAGCTCAAGCCGTAGCCAATCAAACCGCGTCTAAGCTGGGAGAGATATCCCGCCGTTCATTTCTATATTTCAAAAAAAGTTGGAGGAGAAACTAACTATCGCCGTAGCGAATCACCCGGTTTTGTATGACCAGACCCTCTTCACCTACCGGGACACAAACCGGAGGAACCAGCATGGAGGGAGGTGGCAGAGACAGTGGGGGAACTGGTAGTTTTCGTCTGTTTGGGAAGTTTATATATACATATATATATTGCTCCCATACAATCCCCGGGGGTTTTTGCTTTGTATGTCGGGGGCGGGAGATTCATGTGATTGGTTGTTGGTCGCATTGCTTGAATAAAATCCCCAAGATTTTTTTGAAGCTGTAGTGTGGACGCTCCGTTAGTGTAGTGGAGCATGACTTTAGAGCGTTTACCGCGATCCATCTTTGGTGTTATGAAGTGACTGAGCTCGTGAACTGTCTACTGGAGGGCGGGGGGAGCCTCGCTGCGGGGCAACTGTGGACCTCTGTCGCCTGTCAGCGCTACTTACATGATGCCGTTTAAAAAGATTAAGGGCGGTGCCGGCCGTCAGCGAACCGAGCCGGCCGTCAACGGCCCGCTGACGACCGGCCGTTCTGAGATTCTCCAGGTCCGCCCTGTATTCCACCGGGTCACCGCGGCGCAGACGGACCCGCTGGAATACAGGGTCTACCGCGTTCAGGAACCGTTAAGCAGAACCGAAAAGGTGTATTTTGTACGGGTACCCGGCATTTTCTTATTCCATGGAATATAACAAAAAGTGTATCTTGAGCCAGTTTCTCAAACGTACCCACCCCACCTTTAAAGATAAACAACAATAAATTCTCCTCAGATTGTTTGTTAAGAACTTCAAAATATAACATTTGATCAGGTTAATGAACACAAGGAGGTAAAAGATATGATAATAGAAATACAATTAAATAAATGGTTTCTCTCTGACAGATAAGACACAAGATAACTGAGACGATGCAACAATATAATATAAAACCCCATGAAACAAAGTGAACATATCGGTACCACAGATATGAAAAGAATAAAACAATAGGTACATAATAACTTTAAAAGTGGGAGGTTGCTAATAAAAAGCAAATCTAAAAAGATGTGTCTTTAGCTGTCGTTTAAACATGTCCACTGAGTCGGCCTTTAATTGAAGCAACCTGAGGTTCGAGGATGTCCGACACACACTTCCACGGAGAAAGTGGTCGATTTGAACTGAACTGTCTTCATCTTGCCTCGTTCCTGCGCTCCAGACGATGTGTCAGAGAAAAACCTCTTAATTTAATAATAGTTGTCTTTGCTCTTCCATTCCTCGGGCTGGAAAGGGACTATTATTATATTCTTATTGCTATCCAGGGAACTATCATTCATACAATTAGAAGTGCCTGAAAAGAGCGCGTCCTAGCAATGGGGTTTTAATTGTTTTTTTAAATCATCCCACAGAGTCTTTCTTTCCTGCTGAATGCCACCACTTTCTACTCTGATGAAAAACCCCTTCAGGGAAATCTATTCCATCAGCCACGATAGAACAACATGTGTCCGCCAACGCATTGCTTCCTCCAACTATCTTTCCATCTCATAAAATAATTCATTTCATTACAGGGCCATTTTGAAGAGCATGAAATGCATTCATAGTTCAGATCTGAACCCCTGAATAATGTAGGCCCACAGACTGAAAATATGTCTTACCTAAAACTGGGGGAAGAGCGCTTTTATACAGTATACATAGTAATTGGGAAACAACTTAGTTTGGAATACAAATATTTTACAATCTCCTTGTATAGCGAAACAAGTAATAAAGTATATTACCGTAATAAAAGGATTGAGATGGAATTGTATGCGTTTCGATTTTCCACATTAATGGCTGAAATTTGCAGTATTCCGTATGGCAAAAGTACACAGATCCTTTACTCAAGTAGAAGTACAGATACTCGTGTTTAAAATAGATTAAAAAAAAAAGTAGAAGTACTGACTAAACTTCTTTACTTAAGTCAAAGTAAAGAGGCTTTGAAGTGTACTTCAGTAAAAAGTACCCATAGCTAGCAGCTGTTTTAAAGAGTACCTGACCTCCCTTTATATTAATAGAACAATAATGTCATTGTTAGCTAATGAATGTTTCCATGCTGAACAACGGCAACATGACAACGTTTCCATTGGTCCCTCTTCTTTAGAGAAGACCAGGAAGTGATGGATACACGGATCGTGTTCCAACCAATAGGCACGCAGTGACTCTAAAGAATAATGACCACGCCCCAACACACATTCAGACTAAAGGAACCAGCTGTTTGGGAAATGAGAGAAGTAGAAAGTACAGGTATTTGAGTTCAACATGTAAGAAGTAGAGGTATTTGAGTTCAACATGAGAGAAGTAGAAAGTACAGGTATTTGAGTTCAACATGTAAGAAGTAGAAAGTACAGGTATTTGAGTTCAACATGAGAGAAGTAGAAAGTACAGGTATTAGAGTTCAACATGTGAGAAGTAGAAAGTACAGGTATTTGAGTTCAACATGTAAGAAGTAGAAAGTACAGGTATTTGAGTTCAACATGAGAGAAGTAGAAAGTACAGGTATTTGAGTTCAACATGTGAGAAGTAGAAAGTACAGGTATTTGAGTTCAACATGTAAGAAGTAGAAAGTACAGGTATTTGAGTTCAACATGTAAGAAGTAGAAAGTACAGGTATTTGAGTTCAACATGTAAGAAGTAGAAAGTACAGGTATTTGAGTTCAACATGTAAGAAGTAGAAAGTACAGGTATTTGAGTTCAACATGTAAGAAGTAGAAAGTACAGGTATTTGAGTTCAACATGTAAGAAGTAGAAAGTACAGGTATTTGAGTTCAACATGTGAGAAGTAGAAAGTACAGGTATTTGAGTTCAACATGTGAGAAGTAGAAAGTACAGGTATTTGAGTTCAACATGTAAGAAGTAGAAAGTACAGGTATTTGAGTTCAACATGTAAGAAGTAGAAGGTTCAGGTATTTGAGTTCAACATGAGAGAAGTAGAAAGTACAGGTATTTGAGTTCAACATGAGAGAAGTAGAAAGTACAGGTATTTGAGTTCAACATGAGAGAAGTAGAAAGTACAGGTATTTGAGTTCAACATGAGAGAAGTAGAAAGTACAGGTATTAGAGTTCAACATGAGAGAAGTAGAAAGTACAGGTATTAGAGTTCAACATGAGAGAAGTAGAAAGTACAGGTATTTGAGTTCAACATGAGAGAAGTAGAAAGTACAGGTATTTGAGTTCAACATGAGAGAAGTAGAAAGTACAGGTATTTGTGTGCAACATGTAAGAAGTAGAAAGTACAGGTATTTGTGTTCAACATGTAAGAAGTAGAAGGTTCAGGTATTTGAGTTCAACATGTGAGAAGTAGAAAGTACAGGTATTTGAGTTCAACATGTGAGAAGTAGAAAGTACAGGTATTTGGGTTCAACATGTGAGAAGTAGAAAGTACAGGTATTTGTGTTCAACATGTGAGAAGTAGAAAGTACAGGTATTTGAGTTCAACATGTAAGAAGTCAAAGTGAAAAGTCGTCAGAAAAATAAGTAGTGGAGTAAAGTACTGACACCAGAAAAATGTACTTAAGTACAGTAACAAAGTATTTCTACTCCACTACTTCTCACCTCTGGCAGTATTACATAATAAGCAGATTTTAATGAATGAATGAAACGCAACCCATGCTTTGATTGTTAAGATGCAAATAGAACATTAAGAAAACCTTTCATCAACAATTAACATTAATATAACGTTAAATTGATAATGTACTCACTAAACTTACGATTCATTTCACTTTTTTTCTTCCAAAAGTTAATTATCCAAAGCCTCTGTACACCCCCCTCTATTTACATGTAATGGTTTGGTCCTGCCTCCAATCGCTGTGCGGCACCGCTCTTCCTAGCAGCACAGTGAGAGCATGTGAGCAGGGATGCTAGTACTTCCGTGTGTGCCATGTCTCAACGACTCACAAAGTCAGGCTTTCAAAAAAGAAAAGAACGGAGAGAACGACAAGAGAAAGGGACTAAAGGGCGACAGTATGTCACCCAGTTTTTCAAGAGGTGGGTGTGGTGGAAATGAGTCTGTTAGCTAAGCTTAGTCCATTGTAAATAATAATTGTAAAGTTTTGCTGACATTAAGTACTGTTAATATCCTCACAGAAAATGCTGAGCTTTTTCATTTCACTCCTCTTTTAGCTGACATTTAATAAATGCAGGTACATTTTTAGCAGCTATTCATACTAAATCAGTCGTCCCTCCCCCGGTGCCAGGACCAACAGATCCATCTCTAGGCTCCGCAGCCCTGTCCCCCATAAGGCTTTGCAGTCTTGCCATGCTGCCAGTTGGCTAGAAAGCTGGACTTCAAGGACTTGATCAGTGCCTTCGCCTGTAAGAAGGCTGGGCGATACATCACCAAGGTGGTGGTTCTCCTTTGGCTCAGTTGCTGTCGTGCGGTGTAAGGGGCGCAATAAAGTATCCGTGGTAACCCAGGACCAGTGGGTTCACCGTGGCTTCAAACCAGAGCAATCGCCGGAACGCTGTTCGTGTTGACCTTCTGGAAGAACTACAGATGGACCGCTTGCAGTTCAACCGACACATCCTGCATCAAACCATCTGGAATACATATTTTCTTACCCTGGGAAAAATATATGAGGTCTTCTTCACAACCAGCCAACACTTCCAAAACCGCCTGGAGAGATTTGAAAAGAAGAAAACCTCAGCATCATACTTTGATAAGATCAGCGTGACACTGCTTGCCGAAAGGGATCTGAAAACTGTTTGTCGTGATATGTTCAGAAAAAGTCAGCAACCAGGATGTCTGGACGTGGATGACACGGCACTGTGAGGTACACCATGCAATAGAGGTGATGGACATCGATGGAATAAAAACCGGGTCTAGACGTTTCCAGGTCCGTCTCCAACGACAGGATGGGGTGCTGAGACACATTCCCAACACCATACAGTTGGGAGCCTTCAGGGGTTCTGTCTTCTACCATGGGCGGCCAAAGGAATGCAGGAAGTGTGGCAGTCTAGACCACCTTGCAGCAGACTGTAGCCTGCAAAGCCACAGACCACTCATCAGCGCAACCTCTGCTCCTCCGAAAACCACCGCTTCAAAGACTGCCCGTATGCTTACTCCAACCGGGTGAAACGTTCACCGCTTCAAACCCCTGAAGCCCGAGAGGAGGAACGTGCAAATGAGGAACCAGAACTCGGTCCGGCTTCCCGCTCAGGCACCAACCAAGAACCAACAAACAATGTCTCTCAGCAGCCAATCCAAGAGCCCATTCAGGACCAAGAGAAGGAGACATCAGCGGGTGAATCGATCATCGAATGGAGCGCCGACACAGTGGAAGACATCATAGGCACGACCTACATCCCCCTCCCTATGGCCCACGCTACAGTCCAGAAGGCAGATCCACTGCCCAGGTACCAGAAACGGGAGGGACCCATCAAGACGCCGAGAATACGCTCGAGTCCATAATGGCAAACCTCACCACTCCTCCACCCCAGGGGAAGCAAGTACTCAGGGCGGACCCCCCTGATGAAGCACAGGCAAGTGTCCCTTTGGTCCTGCCTATCGCCATACACCAGATAAAAGACGCAAGGGATTTGCCCCAGGAGTCACCACAGTCAGGTGAACCCTCCCCCTCCTACGGGGACTCACCCGCCCCAACCTCAAATCCCTTACTTGAGCCTACTGAGGAAGTAGTTGCCATCCCTTCGGCTACTATAACACATATCTATCTGAATAAAGAAAGGGCTATAGAATCCAAGAAAAAGAGACCAAAGAAGACGCCCCAATGGTGACACTTTGAAAACCATGCCGCCCTGCTTTCTCCCATGTGCTACTTATGTAATATAAACTATAGGGACAATTACAAGATGTTTGAGGACAGATGGAGCCATGGACAATCAGTGTGGTCGGGCGATAACAAAAATTGGTCTTCGGGGTTTGCAATCTTATTTAAAGGGAATCATTGTGACATCCAGAGGGTCCAACGCATATCAGATGGTAGAGTTCTCTGTGTTGG
Organism: Pseudochaenichthys georgianus; assembly: GCF_902827115.2. NCBI lineage: Eukaryota > Metazoa > Chordata > Actinopteri > Perciformes > Channichthyidae > Pseudochaenichthys > Pseudochaenichthys georgianus. Next base: position 47,275,765 of record NC_047503.1, read on the forward strand.
TGGTGGGTGATTTATCAATGTGTATCGCCCTGCTGATCGTCAAGAATGCTTAGAAACACTAAAAGCAATCCAGCCACTCCTGTTATGTGGGAGGGAGATCATATTGGGTGGAGATTTGAATTGCCTGTTGGCAAAAAAGAATTGAGGATTTAGGAACTTAACCGCCGTTAAGAAATGTCCACACAGTCAGTAAAGGTTGGCCTCACAATGGTCCATGACTACTTTCTCAGGGACAGAGTGAAGCTTAAGGATGCTGACATTAAAACCATGTGGAACATTTCTGACATATTTTTAACGAAATAACTGATGGATGCACTTTAAATGAATTGTTGTTGGAAAAAAGAGGAACATATATATTTTGTTGTAATAGGAGTATAATTGTGTTTTTTTTAAAACAGGAAAATGTACCTGCAAGTTTGTCCTTTGTAAATGATGTGCCTTAATAACAACAAAGCGTCTAAAAATTGAATTGGCTAGGCGCTGGGCTCTTGGTGAGCCAGGGCTCGTGATAACTGTTAAAGGGCGAGGCTATGGTAACGATATTGGATCACTACACACCAGATGCATGATGAGAAAAAGACTGAGAACAGGTGGCTCTGATTTAGCGCCACCATCAGGCCTTTCCATTTTGTTGTCCGTTTACACTTTAATACCCGCTTATTTTGTAGTTGGTATATATATGTGGAAGGGTGTTGTTACATGTTGGAGGGTGCATCAAACCGAACACAGGCTGTTGGTAGTGATGGCAGTTTGACACTGAAGCTTCGAACGGAGCTTCAACCCTGGACTTCCTATTCCATAGAAGCAGTGCTTCGAAGCTCGCTTCAAATCACGTGACATGTGACGTCCGAAGCAGCAACTGCTTCATTTCCTGAATGAATCACTTGACTGGCTCCCCGTCCAATCAGATTCAATGCACTGCCTCGTCTCGATTCTGACAGGTGACAGGTTGAAACTGTTTCGAATGTGAGCGCTTCAACACTTGATGACCGCTCTAAACAATGCGCAATGTGTGGGTTGTTGTCGTAGTTTGCGTTGTTGCCGTTGAGTTGTTGTTGGCATTGCATTTGAATTGTTGTATCATTATCGAGCAAGCCAGGAAGAAATATAGGTCGTTCTGGCTCGGGAAACACTTCGAAACGTGGAGAAGTTGTGACCAAAAAGACAGTTATCAGTAATATAAAAACAGTTCAATAGTCTAAGGAGTAGAAAGCCCAGTGGGTCGAGCCGGCGGCCAGGATGCGGCTATGTCCTCTGCGCAGCTGGTTCAAAGCCCGGAATACTCAAACTTTTAATCTTTGCTTTTCAACTTTAATGACTGATAAAAGGCCGTCTCCTCCCAAAGAAAGGTCCAGCACTCTCTAGTCTCTTCTCAATAACCCAATACACACAATTATCAATCTTTAATTGCAAATAGAACATGATATTCAGTCTTGGTGTGTGTATGCGTGAAACCCACTGCAGCCTTGCACTTCGCCAGGAGAGGTCGCTGCAACTGAAGCTTCGAGAAATGAACCTATTTCCGACACAATTGTCCAAGTGGTTCGACGCTTCATTCAAAGCTTCATTCTGCCATCACAGGCTGTAGGCTGAGGCTGCTGCTGCAGGCCAGGATCAGAATCAGAGAGTGAGCCTTGCAGCTGAGAAGCCTTTATACCTTCTTGAAGCTCCGCCTCTAGATGGGCGGGCACAAACAGGACGACACTCCCAGTACCTGCCAGAGGACAGCAAGGCAGGGTCCAGCCAGCAGAAGGGGGGAGGGGTCGTCACTAGGGGTGTTGAAAATAATCGTTTCTACGATGCATTGCGATGCGGACGTGGACGATTCGGTCTTGATGCAGTGACGGAAGATAATCGGTTATAGAGTAGTAACGTTCCTTCCTGATTTTCCGGCTGCGGCTTTACTATAACGTTTTTTCTGTCACTTTAATATCAAATCGGTCGGTGACGCAGAGATCAGGGAACAGACGTGACAGCGGCACAGCAACACCGAACACGGAGCAGTCTGCTTTATCCACCAACACAAGAACACCAGTCCAGAACCAACAGCAGAAGGACCTGCTCCGAATCACTCCGTGTCGCTGCGGCTCAGACACACAGGGATTTATGTTTTTAAAAAATAAAATCAGGTTTTTGGTGGATTTAATTAAGTCTTGGATCGCAGAGTATGAATGTCCTCTAGCAATTTGCAGACGATATATACGTGTGTAAAGTTTGTGAAGGCAGGAGGAAAAAAGCTTCCGCGATCACCGTCTCCTCTCCGTTCCTCCAAGCCCCGCCCCCTCCCTGAAAATAATGAGTGACATGCTGATAGTGACCCGATAGAAACTTTATTATTCACTGAGATATAATGAAGCTAATTTAATCTCATACATTCATGGGATTCATGAAACAGTAAAACAGAGAATGTAAGTGTGCACCCACATGCAGTATTTTAGTTTGTATATGCTGTTGTAAATACTCCTGTTGTCTGCTGTGTTCAGACTCAGACTGTGTGTGATGCCTCATTCAGGACATTCAGTGTCCTTTCTAACAGAAGACCGCGGCTAGAAGCTGCAGCTCGACTGCAGAAGCATTAGCTTTTTGTTTTTGAGGATGGAACAACTTCACACACGGAGGCTAGACCTATACAATTCATTTATTTTGGTTTATAAATTAATGTCAAGACATTTATGTTATTGATTTCTGAAGCACTTTCTAAATAATAAAAAGAGAGTTCATATGTATTTACTGCATGTATGCATTGATGAAAAATAAGCCACATGCACTAATATAGAAAATTGAGGATGCAACGTATTGGTATGAATCGTGATGCACCGGGATATCGAACCGTTGACAGGATGAATCGAATCGTGAGACCAGTGAAGATGCACAGCCCTAGTCGTCACACAGGCATGTTAGTGTTATATGAATTAGTGCAGCAGAATGTTGCACGTCTGCACAGTGTTATATTTTCATCGCTCAGTGTCAGTAAATATTGTGCGGTTAGTATTGGACTACAAGATAGATGCAAGCCTGTACAGGTGGAGTTATTTAAAGCATAAATGAGTGGGTTGGGTTCTGGAGGTGTGGTGACAGCATTGTGCTTGAATGGCCAATGTGATATCTTTTCATGGGGCCCAAAATCCCTGGCGGCGCCCCTGAGTATATTACCCACATTTCATTAGTAATGCGTTACAGCAAAAAGTAATACATTACTGTAACACCCAACACTGGTCTTAGCTGATGAAATGTTGTCTGTGTCTTCTTGTTTAGTAGCCCCGCCTCCTCTCGAGAGCGTCTAGTTTGAGTTATTAAACATGAATGATGCCGTGGTCAAACATCGTGCAAGTTATGCGAGGCGAAATTCCACTTCCGGTCAGGTATGAACAAACTAATGCAACTTTAAAAAGGTTAAACTTACACTCGCAAAAATGAAAAATAAGGTAGACCGATCGAGAGACCAACATTTCTGGACCCGTGTGCAAAGGACAGCTGACGGGTTCAAACGCTCACCTAGTTAATAACAGTGAACTTGACTGAACGGCCCAAATGTTCAGTTGTCAAAGCAAGTGGCGAGAAATTTGATGACGTTTGGTTTCCTGACGTATCTTGGACTTTCACAACATCAACAAGAAGCGTTATCTCAGTCATGGTGGATAAAACATTCGTTGGTAGCTAGGTCTCTACGTGCAGATTATCCCCTGGAGCTTCTGGTTTGAAATGTACAAGTAAACATAAATGATGGCATTGTCAAACTCACGCGAGTAACGGAGCGTCCACAATACAGCTTCAAAAATAGCTTGGAGCTGGGCGTGTCTGAAGCTTGGGGATTTTATTCAAGCAATGCGACCAACAACCAATCACATGAATCTCCCGCCCCCGACATACAAAGCAAAAACCCCCGGGGATTTTATGCGAGCAATATATATATATATATATAAACTCCCCAAACAGGCGAAACCCTACCAGTTTCCCCACTGTCTCTGCCACCTCCCTCCATGCTGGTTCCTCCGGTTTGTATCCCGGGAGGTGAAGAGGGGTGGTCATACAAAACCGGGTGATTTGCTACGGCGATAGTTAGTTTCTCCTCTGACTTTTTTTGAAATATAGAAATGAACGGCGGGATATCTCTCCCAGCTTAGACGCGGTTTGATTGGCTAGCGCTTGAGCTGTCAGATTTTCCGAAACGGGATTTGATTGGCTGGCGCTGGCTACTCCGGCGTCAGAAGTTGAACATTGTTCAATTTCTGTCGCCTGAGACGGCGGAGACGGACCGCTCTGCTACCCACAATTCAGTTCGGCGAAAAGCGAGGCAACGTGACGTCACCCCATTGAAAGTGAATGGGCAGATTGGAGTTGTCGACGCTGTAGTGTGGACGGGCCGTAACACAAGTAGAAACTTTGCTTCGCGTCCGTTCTGGCACGCTATTAAAACGAAAGGCCGCTACACACCAACCTGAGACCAAAGAACGCGTACCGAAGGCGTCTCGACTTTTACGTCTGCTACGCCGCCCGCCTACGAACACACCGCAAAGACTTCAGTCGACGAGTGGCAATAACTGTCCTCACCAGCAGGCGGCGGTAGTGTGTATTCGTCATTCAAAAGAGGCAACAACCGGAAGACAGACTGCGTGATACACCGAGAGAAGAAGAACAGGCTGCGTGACATATACAAACAACACATAGCGTCTGGGTTCCATTTTCACTCTCTCTCGTCGATCGAAAACATGTATCGTACGGTACTGGCGTTATCAGCAATTGGAGCGTTGCTTGCGGCCGCAGAGATTAAGAAGCGGAAGCGAAAAATCGAGAAACCGCACTAAATGGGTGAAAACATGGATATACAGCGAGAAGCTCAGGGGGCTGTGTCGAGAGCTGTCCCAGGAAGATGGAGACAAGACCCTGAACTACGGCAGGCCACCCTGCACCAATATTCCAGCTCGAGCCAAGCAGCACAGGGATGAACTATGCCAATATTTGAACGGTGTCGGTGCAGTGCCTTTTCAGTGGGATAAGATAGGCCTAAAGAACTGTAAAATGTAAACAATCGACAAAAACACGATAAAAAAAAGAGTTTGCCAAGGATGTCTAATGCTGTGTTATCAATGGCCGTAGTATCAAGGTACGAAATAAAGTTTGCATTGCCTATCCTGCTATTTGTGTTTATTCTTTTAATCACACAGCGTACAAAAATACAAAATGTGCCGACATAACTGTCAGTTGCAGCCGTACATTATTATTGGTTTAACTACTAACAGTATAACACGTCTTAAAATGACCATCTTGAACAGCTACAACGTTAGAATACTTCTAGGCAGATTGTGGAGGATAATGGGAGAACGAATAGAGGGGCAGACGAACACCCATCTGAATAATGGCCACTTCTTGCAACATTTACATTTCCATGTGATGCTCACAATAGGTAAATTAACAATGAACAGTGGTAGACAGTAGCTCCGTCCATCCATCCATCTTCTCCCGCTTATCCGTGGTCGGGTCGCGGAGGACGTATCAGTTCCAGCAGAGCGCCCCAAACGTTCCTGTCCCCTCATCAACCAGCTCTGACTGGGGGGTCCCAAGGCGCTCCCAGGCCAGCGAAGAGATATAGTCCCTCCACCTGGTCCTAGGTCTACCCCTTGGTCTCTTCCCAGCTGGACGTGCCTGGAACACCTCCCTAGGGAGGCGCCCAGGTGGCATCCTAACTAGGTGCCCGAACCACCTCAACTGGCTCCTTTCGACGCGAAGGAGGAGCGGCTCAACTCCGAGTCCCTCCCTGATGACCGAACTTCTCACCTTATCCATAAGGGAGACACCAGCCACCCGGCGGAGGAAACCCATCTCGACCGCTTGTATCCGCGATCTCGTTCTTTCGGTCATGACCCATCCTTCATGACCATAGGTGAGGGTAGGAACGAACATGGCCCGGTAGACAGAGAGCTTTGCCGTCTGGCTCAGCTCCCTTTTCATCACCACGGTGCGGTAAAGTGACTGCAGTACCGCTCCCGCTGCTCCGATTCTCCGGCCCATCTCACGCTCCATTGTTCCCTCACTCGAGAACAAGACCCCGAGATACTTGAACTCCTTCACTTGGGGTAAGGCTCCGTCTGTGTGTGCCTTCTTAAATCGTTTGTTTTGGTCCCTCACTTCCGCTTCGCTTCTCATGCACTGATTCGCTAAGCTGAACAGCCAATCGGAGTGATTTCTTTGGCCGACTGTCTACGCGGGTGGTGTGAAAATGTGCCGTAAAGAGACAACGGTGCGGGACACACCAACCTGAGTAGGGCCCCGCGAATTCCCGACTGCCTCTGACGGCCTCCCAAAATCGGGTTGGTGTGTCAGGGGCTTAAAACAAAATGTACTGTTATATTAAGCAAACCAGTTGACAGCCCAACATTTGTGGACCTATGTAAAACGATAGCTTACACATTCAAAAGGTTTCCTTTGAAACCCGCACCAATTATCCTCCAATTACAATCATTGTAAAATAAACCTGTATATAAAACATTATTATGAACGGCCCAAATGTTCGATTGATTTTTATTTTTAATTAAAAACAGACATAAGGAGATCAATAGAGAGCTGGGATAGGGAGGCGGTGGTTGTCTATGAATATGTCAATATCAGAGAAAAGTCATGTCCTCTAAATGCGGGGAGAGGCATAAGTGTTCTTCGTTCAGATAATGGGAGCGCTGCTGAAGCATCAAAGAAGCTTTACGAGGACGGAGAGACGGCGCTTTAATGATCCGGTCCCAGGTCTGATCCCCTTTAGGAACTAATGAGAATGAAACTGCTGTCGGGACTCTTGTTAAAGCGTCCTTTCGAAAGCCACTGAACCCGAACGCTCTCTGCATAAGGCTGTCAAATTAGAGATGGCTTTTGGGAATGGATTTAAAAACAAACGCAGTTTACTGTTAAGCTTATCAGGGTGAATGTGCTGCGAGTCATTATCTCACCCCCCCCATGGGATCTGACAAATGGCCACTGCGTCCACTGCAGTTTAAACTCTACTTTTAATTGGGATAAATCCTTTCATTGAGTCCCGAAGAGTAAACAATGTATTTAACGTACATAAAGTTTGTAAATTAGCATAGAAAAGATTTTTTAAAACGTATAATTTCCCTAAAGCAACTTGATAACTTTTTGCATCTTTTTTCATGCCTATAACAACCGCGTCTTAGAAGTAAACAGCTCCAGTATGTAATATTGATACTTTAACAGGAATGTGTTTTTTCTAATAATAAAATTATAACTGATAACAATGTTGTAACTCAAACAAATACCAATCATTGTTTTTATGGGTTTTGTGGGCACTATGACTTTATTTATGACTTTTATTTTATATTTTTGGGGCGGTTGTGTCCTTGGGCAAGACACATACTCGCATTTGCTCCTGTGGGTAATGTCCACAGTATTAACTCTTACATATCTAATATGTGTGATATGTAATTGTAAAGCGCTTTGAGCACCTCTAAAAGCGCTCTAAATAAAAAATGTAATCCATTATTATTTATACTGTGCTAAAATTGTTAAATATCTTGAACTCACACAACAAAAATGTCCCCTTCATGGCCTGCCCAGTCAAATTGGAAGACCATGCAGCATACAATATACTTAAGTTAATTAAGTAATTTTAAACACTCTATAGTGTCACTATAGAATAGAATATAGAATCTCTTCACCACCAACGAACTGTCACAAGGGCAAAGAAAATCATTTCTGACCCCTCCCACCCAGTCTTCCAACTTCTGCCCTCAGGGAGGCGCTACAGGTCACTGTCCGCCAAAACCGCTCGCTTCAAAAGCAGCCTCTTCCCCTTTGCAATACGGACACTAAATGGACTCTAAATAACCCCAATGAACAATCACAATCCACCACACCTTGAACTTTATGTTATGATATGTCTTTGCCCTGTGCTGTGTGTTGGACTTTTTATTGTCTGTTTATTGTATGTTGAACTGTATGGAACAAGCTGTAATACTCTGCACTGAACACGAATTCCACCAGCCTGGCTGTGTGGTCATTAAAGATTCTAATCTAATAGGCATAGTTAATTTTACGCTTAGTTTTGTGCAGTTTGGATTGTTAAAATGATCTGAAATGCCATATTTAGGGACATTTTCTACTCAAAACGGCACATTTCAGCATGACGATATAGGGCTACAGGAAATGTCAAGGGATCACCAAATACATACATGTGTATCCCCTGGACACCGTGAATATATGTACCGACATTCAAAGGAAACAAGGAGATAATTGTTAGAATATTTCAGTCTGGACCAAAGTGATATGTGGACTGACCCACATCTCTGTCTTTGGAGCCATTAAAAAAGACTTATTGTAGCAGCCAAAATCATATAGAACTAAAACAGATAACTTAACAGCCGCTGAGTCACTAGTTAGCGGATCTTACGCAGGGCAATGATCCAGGTCCAGACAAGATTCTCCGTTGTGCATTTTATTCCTATAACAAAATACAATGAACATGTTTCCTATATCTCGTTCCTTAAGCCTTTCCCTTGTGTGGCTTGAAACACCCTGGTAAAAAACCGTTTGCCTATTCGTGCTCTCGCTCCCACCACCCACCTGTATCCAATATATACAATTACACCAGGTGCTCTAATCACCCAGTGCCCAAACATGCCTTCAAAATAAAAGCATAGAAACTACTTTAACTTATGACGCTAACTAAGAATACATATAAATAAATGATAATAATAAACACTATAAACAGCAAGAAAATAAATGTTAAACTATTAAATAATACAAAGAGATATATAGCTCCAACATTCCGGCCCCTAATTGTGGCCAGTGTAAACACACAATTACTTAAATATATATAAATGGAGCTATACTCTATCTTTATCCCATCCATACAAATAATCATCTGCATAGTGTTCAGGCAACAGCTTCCTGGAAAAGAAATGAAAACGTATCAAATGCTGTCTTGCCATCGGTCCCTTTTGGAGATATATATATCTTGGCTACACTTCCCATAATGCAACTCAATAGCTCCTCGTCCTTCCAATGATCCATTTGGTGAATGCCCATATCTTTCAAGTGTCATGCCAACGTACCAATGGCGTCCTGATGAGAAGGGCACCAGATTGAAAATGCTGATATGGGTAATTTTCCAAGGCTATGACAAAAAACCCATTCTGCCTCTGCTGTGAGGAGTGAGTCAAATCTCTCCAATGAGTGAGCAATGTGAAAAATTATCCACTTTAAGTCGAGTCAGTGATATATCGAGCTATCTACAGTTGAAACTTGAAACTTTATTATCCTTTCCGAGTGTTTAAATGTAGTAAAAATCAATCACAACGATCACTTTATTAACTTTTAGGCCCATTCCTGGCGAACAGCAGTTAAGAGTGCTTAAGAGTGACTGGCCTTCCCATCAAGCTCCTCAATAGACTGCAAATAATCCAGAACTCTGCTGCCCGGATCATCCGACCACATCACCCCCATTCTCACTCAGCTACACTGGCTTCCTGTACGCTACCGTATTGACTACAAAAACATTCTACTCACATACAAAGCTGTCCATAACCTTGCCCCCATCTACATCTCTGACCTCCTTCAGGAGTACACCCCCTCCCGCACCCTCCGCTCTCTTCCGTAGGACTTCTCACCGTCCCAAGCTATCGCCTCAAAACCATGGGTGCTCGAGCTTTCAGCTGCTCGGCTCCCAGACTCTGGAACACCCTGCCACGACACATCCGACAGTCTGATTCCATAACGACATCCCAAACCCAACTCAAAACCCACCTTTTCAAACTGGCATTTTCTCTATAATCTGTACCCTGTGTCCTTCTGTGTCCTTTTGTGTCCTTTTGTAGTCAACTTCCTGTTGTTTGTCTCGTCTTACCCCGGCTGAAACTTCACTAAATCGACTGTTTTAATTTGTAAGGTAAAATTGTAAATGTAAATTGTAAATCTGTAACCCTGTAAGGTGTCCTTGGGTGTTATGAAAGGCGCCCCCCAAAATAAATGTATTATTATTATTATTATTATTATTATTATTATTATTAAGAGAGATCAATTAAAAGTGTACAACAATATCTAGAGAAACGTTGGGTAGTTAGACGCCATCGACGTAAATCAACTTCATTACGCGTAGGCCTCTTCAGAAGATAAGAGGTACACGAGAGTCTAGACGTGTTGTCGTGGTGAAGGAGAGTCCTTAGATGTTAGGTTGAGTCTCCCGGACACGCTGGAGGTCAGCATGGTGATGTGGAGGAGGTCTAAAAGACAGAGTGGCAGTGATATTTAAAGAAAAGCCACCGAAAAGCTCGGCTTAAAAATTGAAGGTATCGAATATGGTGACAAATGTTAAATGTCGAGAGTTTGACAGTTTGGGAAAGTGTTGAAGAAAAGAAGGTAAAACAGAGACACTGCCAACTTGGACGCTCTGAATAACTTCCATCCAGCTCCTTTCTTAGAACGTAATCTCTTCAGTGCAGCCCTTTGATTGGTCGTTAACGGACCATTCAATTAATGGGAGTGGAAAGATGATGGGTTTACTGGAATAACAACTTTGCAATTATTTGCCTCTGTCAACAAGTCAAGTCAAGTTGCATCCATGTCTGTTCAAAACGTCCACATTTCGTAATTCTATCCTTTAAAGGTGGGGTAGGTAAGTTTGAGAAACCGGCTCGAGATCGCTAGAATTTGAAAATACACAACCGGAGAAAATCTGCCACTTCCTCACAGAGCCCCTCCCCCAACACACACGAACGCGCACATGACCAATGAGGGCACGAGATCAGTCTGTGCCCCGATGGAAGGCTGACAGGCAGGTAGGTACTTTTTACAGTATCACGGCTTCTACAGATGACGTTTTTTTTATGGATTTGTTGTCAAAGCACTTCAGATATTCATTGCTATCGGGATGTTAAGAGCATTCCTTGGAATATAACAAAAAGTGTATCTCGAGCCGGTTTCTGAAACTTACCCTACCCCACCTTTAAGACGTTGTTTGTAAATTTGACATAATTAGCATATAACTGGAGGCTAGGGTTTAATGTTTTCTGATGTCACAGTGACTGACTTTTCTCATCAGTTTGTCATCGTTACCAGGTGGACCTTTGTTCAAAATGTGAAGAAATTGTATCCAGGCATTTCCGAGATACCAAGGTGGTCATATTGACTTTAACCCTTGAACGCCTAAAACTAATCATTTCCTCTGAGTATGACATGTGTACCACATTTCAAGAAAATCACTCATGGCGTTCCTAAGATCTAGAAGGACTACTTTTACTAAAGTACAAGATCCGAGTACTTCTTGTTATACTCAAGTACTAGATCTGAGTACTTTTACTAAAGTACAAGATCCGAGTACTTCTTGTTCTACTCAAGTACTAGATCTGAGTACTTTTACTCAAGTACTAGATCTGAGTACTTCTCCCACATCTGATTATTAGAACCATTGTTTTCTTTCATGATGTTGGCCACGGCTGTTGTTGTTGTTGTTGTTGTTGTTTGGTGGTTAGTCTCTCAAGGACAGCAGGGATAGAGTGAACTCACATTTCATTTATCGAACACCTTCATCCAAAGAGATGAACCATAAGCGCAATAAACAATAAAGGCACTAAATGAAAACACCAAGAAATACATTTGTTTCAAATAAGCCAAACCGTGTTAAGTGCTTGTGCATTAGCTTCAAACGAGTTAACCCTATAAGTACTAAGAGGTGTTTAGCCTTTAGCTTAGCGGTGGTGACGTAAAGTCATGTGACCGTGCTGTAGTTCCTTTATAGCCCAACATTAGCCGCCTTTAGCTTAGCGGTGGAGACGTGAAGTCATGTGACCGTGCTGTAGTTCCTTTATAGCCCAACATTAGCCGCCTTTAGCTTAGCGTTGGTGACGTGAAGTCATGTGACCGTGCTGTAGTTCCTTTATAGCCCACCTTTAGCTTAGCGGTGGTGACGTGAAGTCATGTGACCGTGCTGTAGTTCCTTTATAGCCCAACATTAGCCGCCTTTAGCTTAGCGGTGGTGACGTGAAGTCATGTGACCGTGCTGTAGTTCCTTTATAGCCCAACATTAGCCGCCTTTAGCTTAGCGGTGGTGACGTGAAGTCATGTGACCGTGCTGTAGTTCCTTTATAGCCCAACATTAGCCTCCTTTAGCTTAGCGGTGGTGATGTGAAGTCATGTGATCGTGCTGTAGTTCCTTTATAGCCCAACATTAGCCGCCTTTAGCTTAGCGATGGAGACGTGAAGTCATGTGACCGTGCTGTAGTTCCTTTATAGCCCAACATTAGCTGCCTTTAGCTTAGCGGTGGAGACGTGAAGTCATGTGACCGTGCTGTAGTTCCTTTATAGCCCAACATTAGCCGCCTTTAGCTTAGCGGTGGTGACGTGAAGTCATGTGACCGTGCTGTAGTTCCTTTATAGCCCACCTTTAGCTTAGCGGTGGTGACGTGAAGTCATGTGACCGTGCTGTAGTTCCTTTATAGTCCAACATTAGCCGCCTTTAGCTTAGCGGTGGTGACGTGAAGTCATGTGTCCGTGCTGTAGTTCCTTTATAACCCAACATTAGCCGCCTTTAGCTTAGCGTTGGTGACGTGAAGTCATGTGACCGTGCTGTAGTTCCTTTATAGCCCACCTTTAGCTTAGCGGTGGTGACGTGAAGTCATGTGACCGTGCTGTAGTTCCTTTATAGCCCAACATTAGCCGCCTTTAGCTTAGCGGTGGTGACGTGAAGTCATGTGACCGTGCTGTAGTTCCTTTATAGCCCAACATTAGCCGCCTTTAGCTTAGCGGTGGTGACGTGAAGTCATGTGACCGTGCTGTAGTTCCTTTATAGCCCAACATTAGCCGCCTTTAGCTTAGCGGTGGTGACGTGAAGTCATGTGACCGTGCTGTAGTTCCTTTATAGCCCAACATTAGCCTCCTTTAGCTTAGCGGTGGTGATGTGAAGTCATGTGATCGTGCTGTAGTTCCTTTATAGCCCAACATTAGCCACCTTTAGCTTAGCGGTGGTGATGTGAAGTCATGTGACCGTGCTGTAGTTCCTTTATAGCCCAACATTAGCCGCCTTTAGCTTAGCGGTGGTGACGTGAAGTCATGTGACCGTGCTGTAGTTCCTTTATAGCCCAACATTAGCCTCCTTTAGCTTAGCGGTGGTGACATGAAGTCATGTGACCGTGATGTAGTTCCTTTATAGCCCAACATTAGCCTCCTTTAGCTTAGCGGTGGTGACATGAAGTCATGTGACCGTGCTGTAGTTCCTTTATAGCCCAACATTAGCCACCTTTAGCTTAGCGGTGGTGACGAGAAGTCATGTGACCGTGCTGTAGTTCCTTTATAGCCCAACATTAGCCACCTTTAGCTTAGCGGTGGAGACGAGAAGTCATGTGACCGTGCTGTAGTTCCTTTATAGCCCAACATTAGCCACCTTTAGCTTAGCGGTGGTGACGTGAAGTCATGTGATCGTGCTGTAGTTCGTTTATAGCCCAACATTAGCCACCTTTAGCTTAGCGGTGGTGAGGTGAAGTCATGTGACCGTGCTGTAGTTACTTTATAGCCTAATGTTAGCTTTTTACTTTAGAAATCATACAGTGGTGTTAATATGTGGAGATTGTCCTAAAGAGAGGATTGTCTGCTTTAATCCAAAAACCAATGGAAAAATCCCATTGTTTTTATAAAGGCAACCCTGATGCTAACTCCCTCTCATGCAGTCACATGAACACTGACTCATCGTGGTGTGGGAGTTGCAGGTGAGAAACCTCTGTCCAACAGTTACTCATGTCTTATTCATCCCAGAGTTTATGAAGTGTATTTAAAGGAAGAGATCTCGTCTCCAAAATGTATTTATTTATGGCTCTCGAACCAACCAGAGACAGACTGCAGTAAGCATCGAGTGCAGTGAGTCGAGTGATTGTTAACGAGTCCTGAAGAGCTTTTCCCAGTCAGCACAAAATAATAATGTGTGTGCAATTTACCCACAGCTTTTATCCACTCATTCCTATTTGCCCTGATACAGTTCCTATATAACGTGGAGCATCCAGAGCAGCTCAGTCTCAAGTGATGGATGAAGCGGTTGGTTGATTGATCAAACAGGAAGTAGCTGCAAATCAGAGGAAATCATTGTAAGTGCACTCAACTTAAAACTCTCCTTTCGATGCAAACAATTATTTAATTCCAATGATTTGCTGCTGGATAATTATAAGGTCTCGGTATGTTTGTAACCCCAATCAATTCAAAAAGGATCATCCATAAGCGCTGCTTGTAGTTGCTCGTCAATCATTTCTTTAATGAGTATAGATGACCTACAACAGGACGATGTGCGACCTGCAGGGCTGTTATCTGCAGGTTTTCAATAACAGATGTCTTTGGATGGCACTGAATATACCTATATACACACACACACACACACACACACACACACACACACACACATACACACACGTCTTCTCAAAGTGCGGCGGTCTGATCTGGAATGACATTTACCTTAATCCAGAGATCAGACCAGACCAGTAAAAGGACTGAGAATTAACGTTATCATTATGAAATGTCATTCTGCTCAAACGAATGCGCTTTAATATACAGTCTGTAATAAATCCGAGCTTCCTGAAGGTTTTAATGTTGAGTTTTAGAAAGCTGCTAAATCACGGGGATTACAGGGGCTGAGGTTTGTGGACTTTAAATTGAGTTACACTGAGAGATGATTTTAGGCTACTCCTATTAATATTCATCAGCTGAGTGGACAGGAACACCTGGTTTTATATCGTCGTATGCACCTTCAAGTCCTTTCTTGAATAATGTTTTAATTTAATGTTTCCTACAGAATGTAAAGTGACTTCTGATGAGCTCGTTCAGACTAATCCGTCATCGAACATTAATTGGTACCTAAAGTCATCAGGCTGCACAATAAAGGCTTGACTCCTTCATAGATACTCATTAGAAGTCAGAAAAACCTGAACTTTCGCACTTATATATTTTTTAACATATACCTAATTATTCAAATGTATTAACTTTAAAAACAAGTTGCCAAATATTTTTGTTGACGTTTCAGCCTCAATCTGCCATCTTTAAATCTTCTAAATGTGAATGTGTGTGTTGCATACATTTATTAATATGTATGTGTCAAAATCAATTAATCTTCCCTCGCTTCAAGCCAGACGACTTTTTAAGTGATCCAATAAAACGCCAAGGTTTACATAAAGATCTAATCCAAATACTTTGGATATGATTATTCATATTAAAGGTAGGGTAGGTAAGTTTGAGAAACCGGCTCGAGTGGCTAGAATTTGAAAGTGCACGACCGGAGAAAATCTGCCACTTCCTCACAGAGCCCCTCCTCCAACATACACGAACGCGCACATGACCAATGAGGGCACGAGATCAGTTTGTGCCCCGATGGAAGGCTGACAGGCAGGTAGGCCATCCAGTTACTTTAGCCGGCTCAGATGATTGGTCGTGCTTTCTACAGCGCCACGGCTTCCAGAGATGACGTTTTTGTATGGATTTGTTGTCAAAGCACTTGAGATATTCATTGCTATCGGATGTTAAGAGCATTCCATGGAATATAACAACAAGTGTACCTCAAAGCCGGTTTCTCAGACTTACATACCCTACCTTTAAAGACGTTACTCCTAATACACAATATTTCTAATAAAAGTATGTTTGCTTAAGTCTGTCACAAGTGCTAAGCAGAATCCTTTTGTCCCACAGAGGGGAAATGTACATTTATTACAGCAAGAAAAGAGAAAAGACAGATTGATATTACCCAAGAAGCATGCTTAACTAGAGATACAAAATACACATCCTGTAGCAGAGATGTAGCAGCCAGGTGTATACTGCACAGTTATTAAAAAGGCATTGCACAATAAAAATGGCGTTAGTCTCGGGAAGCTCAAATCAATCCAAATCATTCAATCTTGAACGTACCAGTTCTCAGACATCGAACATGGCAGCTTTTGAAATAACGGCGAGTCGCTTGATCTCCTTAAGCTTCGGCAAGTCGTTCCTCACAGTCACCTGACTAAAGTGAAGTCATATTTGATGAAGCAGATCATCAGGAGCTTTCTGCATGTCAAGAGTTTCCTCCTCTGAAACATGTCATCTCCAGATTCACGGATCAAACACGTCTGGGAGACAAAGTTCCTACAGGCAGCGTTCAAAGTCAAAGTCTCCGTTAACTTCAACTGAAGAGCAAGACTTTGGCAGAATGTCAATTAACTCATCATCGAGAGCATAAGCATGTGTAGCGCTAGCCCTCACCCCCTTGCCACATGTCTGCAAAAATGTTTGGACATCAAGATTTCTCAAAATCAGGAGATATGCGTTAAACTTGAAGGTTATTTGTGGATTAACTACCGGTACCTTTCCAGAGATGCTGGACTGAGTAAGTGTGGCGATTTAAACCTCATTGCTATATCTTAAACTTCTGCCGCAACTCAAACGTTTTTTGCTTTATTTCTTCACCGATATACCACGAATAAAACACACAAGGAAGCCTACGTGGAGATGTTTAAATGACTGCCCCTGTTGAACATCAGGTATACTGTTACGACCCTGGTAGAGAGAGAGAGAGAGAGAGAGAGAGAGAGAGCAGAGAGAGAGAGAGAGAGAGAGAGCAGAGAGAGCGAGAGAGAGAGACGAGAGAGAGAGGAGCTCTCTCTCTCCTCCTCTCTCTCTCTCTTCGTCTCTCTCTCTCTCTCTCTCTCTCTCTCTCTCTCTCTCTCTCTCTTCTCTCTCTTCTCTTCATCTCTCTCTCTCTCTCTCTCTCTCTCTTTCTCTCTCCTCTCTCATGACTTCGTTCTCTCTCTTCCCCCCTCTGGCTGATTGGTCCACCTGAAGAAGAGGGGAGCACTTTAGCTGCAGCCATGCCGTCACTCTGCTTCTCCTGCTCCCAACCGTTGCATGTTTGTATCTGTCCTTGAATATTTTGTAAAACTTGAAAGGAGACATAACTTCAACTAGTGATGGCAGAATGAAGCTTTGAATGAAGCGTCGAACCACTTGGACAATTGTGTCGGAAATAGGTTCATTTCTCGAAGCTTCGGTTGCAGCGACCTCTCCTGGCGAAGTGCAAGGCTGCAGTGGGTTTCACGCATACACACACCAAGACTGAATATCATGTTCTATTTGCAATTAAAGATTGATAATTGTGTGTATTGGGTTATTGAGAAGAGACTAGAGAGTGCTGGACCTTTCTTTGGGAGGAGACGGCCTTTTATCAGTTATTAAAGTTGAAAAGCAAAGATTAAAATACGTCCATTCTGGGCTTTGAACCAGCTGCGCGGAGGACACCGCCGCATCCTGGCCGCCGGCTCGACCCACTGGGCTTTCTACTCCTTAGACTATTGAACTGTTTTTATATGACTGATAACTGTCTTTTTGGTCACAACTTCTCCACATTTCGAAGTGTTTCCCGAGCCAGAGCGACCTATCTTTCTTCCTGGCTTGCTCTATAATGATACAACAATTCAAATGCAATGCCAACAACAACTCAACGGCAACAACGCAAACTACGACAACAACCCACACATTGCGCATTGTTTAGAGCGGTCATAAAGTGTTGAAGCGCTCAAGTTAGAAACAGTTTCAACCTGTCACCTGTCAGAGTCGAGACGAGGCAGTGCATTGGATCACCTGATTGGACGGGGAGCCAGTGAGTTGATGAAGCAGTTGCTGCTTCGGACGTCAGATGTCACGTGACTTGAAGCGAGCTTCGAAGCACTGCTTCTATGGAATAGGAAGTCCAGGGTCAAACTGCCATCACTGACTTGAACCTGTCCTTGTTGGACATGCCGTGAGTCTACCTGAAAGTGTGAAGCCCTTTTCCTTTTGGTTGGTTCTCGTTTTCTCCTGTTTTTTAGGCAAGGCAAGTTTATTTATCGAGCACTTTTCAACGCAAGGCAATTCAAAGTGCTTTACAAAAAATGAAAGACATTAAGCATTAAAAAAGAAAAGTTAATAAAATAAACATTAAAAGAAAAATACATGGATAAAAGTTACAGTGCAGTCTAAGATGTGAATAGTTCAATTAAAAGCAGCGACAAAAAGAAAAGTCTTCTTGCTGGATTTAAAAGTAGTCAGAGTTGCAGCGGACCTGCAGGTTTCTGGGAGTTTGTTCCAGATGTTTGGAGCATAATAACTGAACGCTGCTTCTCCATGTTTAGTTCTGTCTCTGGGGACAGAAAGCTGACCAGTCCCTGAAGACCTGAGAGATCTGTCTCTGGGGACAGAAAGCTGACCAGTCCCTGAAGCCCTGAGAGATCTGACTCTGGGGACAGGAAGCTGACCAGTCCCTGAAGACCTGAGAGATCTGGCTCTGGGGACAGGAAGCTGACCAGTCCCTGAAGACCTGAGAGGTCTGTCTCTGGGGACAGGAAGCTGACCAGTCCCTGAAGACCTGAGAGATCTGACTCTGGGGACAGGAAGCTGACCAGTCCCTGAAGACCTGAGAGATCTGGCTCTGGGGACAGGAAGCTGACCAGTCCCTGAAGACCTGAGAGGATCTGTCTCTGGGGACAGGAAGCTGACCAGTCCCTGAAGACCTGAGAGATCTGGCTCTGGGGACAGGAAGCTGACCAGTCCCTGAAGACCTGAGAGATCTGACTCTGGGGACAGGAAGCTGACCAGTCCCTGAAGACCTGAGAGATCTGTCTCTGGGGACAGGAAGCTGACCAGTCCCTGAAGACCTGAGAGGTCTGTCTCTGGGGACAGGAAGCTGACCAGTCCCTGAAGACCTGAGAGATCTGTCTCTGGGGACAGGAAGCTGACCAGTCCCTGAAGACCTGAGAGGTCTGTCTCTGGGGACAAGAAGCTGACCAGTCCCTGAAGACCTGAGAGATCTGTCTCTGGGGACAAGAAGCTGACCAGTCCCTGAAGACCTGAGAGGTCTGTCTCTGGGGACAGGAAGCTGACCAGTCCCTGAAGACCTGAGAGGTCTGTCTCTGGGGACAGGAAGCTGACCAGTCCCTGAAGACCTGAGAGTAAGAGTCCTGGATGTTTATTTTCTTATTTGTTAGGCAAGATGTTTGTGTTCAGAGATTTGTTTGTTTTGTGGGTTGTTGCACTTCTTTGTTAAAAAGAAAACGTTGGTAATTAAATGTACCAAACGGCATTCCCTGTCTCACTGTCTATGTGCTTGGGAGTGGGAAGAGAGGAGAGAGTGCACACTTGGTGTTGCGCCTAGGTTTCCCTAGGCCTGGGCGCAACAATACGGACGTACCGTTTCCTTGATGTTATGCAAACATTAACATCCCGGTATCGACACCGTCTTTTCTCCCCATCAACACACTGGCCATACGATACCTGAACTGGTGCAATAACCAGTGCAGTGCTCTCCAGGTCAGGGGTCACCAACCTTTCTTAGCTACTTTCAAAAAATAAAACAAGTCGTGAGCGACATTTAAACATTATGATATGCTTCCTTTAACCTGTGTGTGCTGTTTGGGTCTGTGGGACCCGTGTGCAGTGATTACTAAAAGAACATGTATCAGTTTAATTATTTTAACCCGTTTTATTTGGGGGGGGTCCTCACCTCCTCTAGGGGGCTCCTCACCTCCTCTAGGGGGGACCTCACCTCCTCTAGGGGGGTCCTCACCTCCTCTAGGGGGGACCTCACCTCCTCTAGGGGGGTCCTCACCTCCTCTAGGGGGGTCCTCACCACCTATAGTGGACCTCACCTCCTCTAGGGGGGACCTCACCACCTATAGTGGACCTCACCTCCTCTAGGGGGGACCTCACCACCTATAGTGGACCTCACCTCCTCTAGGGGGGACCTCACCACCTATAGTGGACCTCACCTCCTCTAGGGGGACCCTCACCACCTATAGTGGACCTCACCTCCTCTAGGGGGGACCTCACCACCTATAGTGGACCTCACCTCCTCTAGGGGGGACCTCACCACCTACAGTGGACCTCACCTCCTCTAGGGGGGACCTCACCTCCTCTAGGGGGGTCCTCACCACCTATAGTGGACCTCACCTCCTCTAGGGGGACCTCACCACCTATAGTGGACCTCACCTCCTCTAGGGGGGACCTCACCACCTATAGTGGACCTCACCTCCTCTAGGGGGGACCTCACCACCTATAGTGGACCTCACCTCCTCTAGGGGGGACCTCACCACCTATAGTGGACCTCACCTCCTCTAGGGGGGACCTCACCACCTATAGTGGACCTCACCTCCTCTAGGGGGGACCTCACCACCTATAGTGGACCTCACCTCCTCTAGGGGGGACCTCACCACCTACAGTGGACCTCACCTCCTCTAGGGGGGACCTCACCTCCTCTAGGGGGGTCCTCACCACCTATAGTGGACCTCACCTCCTCTAGGGGGGACCTCACCACCTATAGTGGACCTCACCTCCTCTAGGGGGGACCTCACCACCTATAGTGGGCCTCACCTCCTCTAGGGGGGTCCTCACCACCTATAGTGGACCTCACCTCCTCTAGGGGGGACCTCACCACCTATAGTGGACCTCACCTCCTCTAGGGGGGTCCTCACCACCTATAGTGGACCTCACCTCCTCTAGGGGGGTCCTCACCTCCTCTAGGGGGGTCCTCACCTCCTCTAGGGGGGACCTCACCTCCTCTAGGGGGGGTCCTCACCACCTATAGTGGACCTCACCTCCTCTAGGGGGGTCCTCACCTCCTCTAGGGGGGTCCTCACCTCCTCTAGGGGGGACCTCACCTCCTCTAGGGGGGTCCTCACCTCCTCTCGGGGGCTCCGGGGCATGCTTCCCCGGGAAGTTTTGTTTTTAAAGGTTGAAGTTAAAAGCCTGAATCTGGAGCACTTTGAGCACAGCATGAATGCATGGAAACAGCTCTCAGCACTCGATGAAAGGGAGCTGTGTACTTTTCAATACTCCAATCATCTTTAGAATATGATCACAACCAATAACAAAACATTTAAACTTGTTTATTCTTATCTTACCTAGTTAGCATTCTTTCTTTTTATTTATGCTTATTTTGCTAATATAGTTTTTTTTACTGTCCTTTGCACATTGGAATGATTTCTTACTTTATCTATATTAAATATATAAAGGTGTGCTCTCCCTAGCTCTCTCTCCCTCCCTCCCTCCCTCCCTAGCTCTCTCTCCCTCGTTCTCTCTCTCCCTCCCTCCCTAGCTCTCTCTCCCTCCCTCCCTAGCTCTCTCTCCCTCGTTCTCTCTCTCCCTCCCTCCCTAGCTCTCTCTCTCTCCCTCGTTCTCTCTCTCCCTCCCTAGCTCTCTCTCCCTCGTTCTCTCTCTCCCTCCCTCTCTCTCCCTTGTAGGGGTGGGGGAGGAGGGGTGTAGTAAGTAGGGTAGATTCTTTTAATTACATTTCCTTTTTTGTTTTGTGCATTTTATACATTTTGGATTTTGCGGGCGACTCACGTTGTCCCTGCGGGCACCGTGTTGGCTACCCCTGCTCCAGATGAAACGAGTACAACTGCATTGAATCAAAGAAAATAAAAGAATAACGAGGTGTTGCTAGAGTTCTGGCGTTTCTCTTATTAATGGCAAACGTATATCAGTTTTCAGCTTGCTGTGATTTTCTCCATTAAATAAACAGGTTTCTCCAATTTAACCTTTAACCAACTTCATATTTTTCATTTCCTCTCATATGAACTGTAGGGGTGTAACGGTTCACAGAAGTCACGGTTCGGTTCGTACCTCGGTTTGGAGGTCACGGTTCGGTACAACAACAAAAAAGCAAAAAAAAAGTCCCAAATGCATAATTCCAGGTTTGTTGTTATTTATTTTTGAACAGTAGTGCAAGTTTAAAAATAAGGAACTCTGACATTACACGGTTAAAAACAAACCACAACAGCACCACACACACTCAGATGGCCATATTATCTATAATGGCTGATGTCAAACAAAAAGGTTTCATCAAGCTGTAAAACTAAAAAGGATGTCTTGAAAATATTACATCATAAATAATAAGAAAGTGTTTCCAGAGCGCATAGCCGTTGAAAAAGATATGCCAAAAGATTCCGTTATTTATGTTGGTCTCGCGGCTCTCATGTCTCTTGGCTTCTTAAAAACAGCGCGGATCAGCTGCTGAACAGCTGTTGTCTTTCGCCGGGCTCCGGTGGCACATCTGGCTGATGCCTTCTGATATGATTTAGCATGTTTGGCGTGTGTTTCCATTAGCATACCGCATCGCTGTAGAACAACGCCGACACACCGTCCTCGTCCGATCCACCACTCGCACACTTCATCGTTGTTGTAGTCCACAGGGAACCCGAAATGTTCCCACAGCTGGTTTAAAAGAAGCAGGTGGGTTCTAGCTGCTGTGTGTTATCTGAAATCGCCATACTAACTTTTCTTCTTCTTGTATTTTGTTCGTTTTGTTGTTGTTTCTTCTTGTTCTTCATTTGTTGTTTAAGGGCGGCTGGCAAACAGCTTTTAGGCGCAATACCGCCCCCTGGATTATATATAGTGTAGTGGATACTGCCCTGAATTACTTTTTTCCCACTCGTAAAAAAAAGGCGTATTCGCCGTGTGACTGCATGCACCGAACCGTGACGTCCGAACCGTGACGGTACGGGACGAATACGGATACCGTTACACCCCTAATGAACAGTCATTGAGACAGCGTGGCGTCCAGAGTCTAATCCCGTGTTCCCACTTCCTCTGAGGGGCCAGCATGGAGGGGGAGGGGGGGGGGCTCCATCCACGCGTTGCTATCGCTGGCTCAGTGACATCTCATTTGACCAAATGTCTTTACATTTAATAGATTTAGTTATTATCCACTTTTTTGTTTTATGTCCTTTTATTTAAAACGTTCTTTGAGACTTCTTCTTCTGGTTCAAATCTCAATACATGTAATTTGTCACTCTTTTGTCTTTATTCTACATGGACATGTTCGAGATTCCATTCAAATCTGTTGATTATTCAGATCTTCCTCAGGAATAGTATGTTGAGTTTTAATGATAAATGTATATCATGTTCTCACAGGATATAGAACGAGACAACAGTTTGTATCCATAGTGTATGAACGCTTCAGCTCTTCAGACCAGCATAGTAGGATGTGAGCATGCTCCTAATTGTGTTGGTATGCAGCCTAGCTCTGTTTCATAAAGCTAATCTGCCACTTTTATATTGCAGAATTCGTTAAATTAAAGCAGTCTTTAATTGTTTGTCCTAAACATAGCAATATATGCTTTTGAAATGTAACATGTCTTTGAAAAAATAATACTATACAGTTTATATTGTGCATCACCTTTAGCTTGAAAATACATAGATGTGTTTTTTTAATAAATAAATAGACACGCTTTATCAATCCCAAATTAGGAAATAATTTAACAGCAGCAGTGTGTTCAGGTATTAAAATATTTAAAGTTGGAATAAAGTATGAACTACACATCACAAGTCTAATGCGAAGTGTTTCCCGACCAGAGCGACCTATCTTTCTTCCTGCTTGCTCTATAATGATACAACAATTCAAATGCAATGCCAACAACACTCAACGGCAACAACGCAAACTACGACAACAACCCACACATTGCGCATTGTTTAGAGCGGTCATAAAGTGTTGAAGCGCTCAAGTTAGAAACAGTTTCAACCTGTCACCTGTCAGAGTCGAGACGAGGCAGTGCATTGGATCACCTGATTGGACGGGGAGCCAGTGAGTTGATGAAGCAGCTGCTGCTTCGGACGTCAGATGTCACGTGACTTGAAGCGAGCTTCGAAGCACTGCTTCTAGGGATAGGAAGTCCGGTCAAAACTGCCATCACTTACTTGAACCTGTCCTTGTTGGACATGCCGTGAGTCTACCTGAAAGTGTGAAGCCCTTTTCCCTTTTGGTTGTTCTCGTGTTCTCCTGTTTTTTTAGGCAAGGCAAGTTTATTTATCGAGCACTTTTCAACGCAGGCAATTCAAAGTGCTTTACAAAAAATGAAAGACATTAAGCATTAAAAAGAAAAGTTAATAAAATAAACATTAAAAGAAAAATACATGGATAAAGTTACAGTGCAGTCTAAGATGTGAATCGTTCACAATTAAAAAGCAGCGACAAAAGGAAAAGTCTATCTTGCTGGATTTAAGAAGGTAGTCAGAGTTGCAGCGGACCTGCAGGGTTTCTGGGAGTTTGTTCCAGATGTTTGGAGCAGAATAACTGAACGCTGCTTCTCTCCATGTTTAGTTCTGACTCTGGGGACAGGAAGCTGACCAGTCCCTGAAGACCTGAGAGATCTGACTCTGGGGACAGGAAGCTGACCAGTCCCTGAAAGACCTGAGAGATCTGGCTCTGGGGACAGGAAGCTGACCAGTCCTGAAGACCTGAGAGATCTGTCTCTGGGGACAAGGAAGCTGACCAGTCCCTGAAGACCTGAGAGGTCTGTCTCTGGGGACAAGAAGCTGACCAGTCCCTGAAGACCTGAGAGATCTGACTCTGGGGACAGGAAGCTGACCAGTCCCTGAAGACCTGAGAGATCTGGTCTCTGGGGACAGGAAGCTGACCAGTTCCCTGAAGACCTGAGGAGTAAGAGTCCTGGATGTTATTTTCTTATTTGTTAAGGGCAAGATGTTTGTGTTCAGAGATTTGTTTGTTTTGTGGGTTGTTGCACTTCTTTGTTAAAAAGAAAACGTTGGTAATTAAATGTACCAACGGCATTCCCTGTCTCACTGTCTATGTGCTTGGGAGTGGGAAGAGAGGAGAGAGTGCACACTTGGTGTTGCGCCTAGGTTTTCCCTAGGCCTGGGCGCAACAATACGGACGTACCGTTTCCTTGATGTTATGCAAACATTAACATCCCGGTATCGACACCGTCTTTTCCTCCCCATCAACACACTGCCATACGATACCTGAACTGGTGCAATAACCAGTGCAGGTGCTCTCCAGGTCAGGGGTCACCAACCTTTCGTAGCTACTTTCAAAAAATAAAACAAGTCGTGAGCGACATTTAAACATTATGATATGCTTCCTTTAACACTGTGTGTGCTGTTTGGGTCTGTGGGACCCGTGTGCAGTGATTACTAAAAGAACATGTATCAGTTTAATTATTTTAACCCTGTTTTATTTGGGGGGGGGTCCTCCACCTCCTCTAGGGGGGTCCTCACCTCCTCTAGGGGGACCTCACCTCCTCTAGGGGGGTCCTCACCTCCTCTAGGGGGGACTCACCTCCTAAGGGGGGACCTCACCTCCGCTAGGGGGGTCCTCACCTCCGCTAGGGGGGCCCTCAAAAACCTCCTCTAGGGGGGGCCGTCCTCACCTCCTCTAGGGGGGCTCCTCACCCTCCTCTAGGGGGGACCTCGACCTCCTCTAGGGGGGTCCTCACCTCCTAGGGGGTCACTCACCTCCTCTAGGGGCTCCTACACCTCCTTCTAGGGGGGACCTCACCACCTACAGTGGACCCTCACCTCCTCTAGGGGGGTCCTCACCACCTATAGTGGAACCTCACCTCCTCTAGGGGGGACCTCACCACCTATAGTGGACCTCACCTCCTCTAGGGGGGACCTCACCAACCTATAGTGGACCTCACCTCCTCTAGGGGGGACCTCACCACCTATAGTGGACCTCACACTCCTCTAGGGGGGACCTCACCACCCTATAGTGGACCTCACCTCCTCTAGGGGGGACCTCACCACCTACAGTGGACCTCACCTCCTCTAGGGGGGACCTCACCCTCCTCTAGGGGGGTCCTCACCACCTATAGTGGACCTCACCTCCTCTAGGGGGGACCTCACCACCTATAGTGGACCTCACCTCCTCTAGGGGGGACCTCACCACCTATAGTGACCTCACCTCCTCTAGGGGGACCTCACCACCTATAGTGGGCCTCACCTCCTCTAGGGGGGTCCTCACCACCTATAGTGGACCTCACCTCCTCTAGGGGGGACCTCACCACCTATAGTGGACCTCACCTCCTCTAGGGGGGTCCTCACCACCTATAGTGGACCCTCACCTCCTCTAGGGGGGGTCCTCACCTCCTCTAGGGGGGTCCTCACCTCCTCTAGGGGGGACCTCACCTCCTCTAGGGGGTCCTCACCACCTATAGTGGACCCTCACCTCCTCTAGGGGGGTCCTCACCTCCTCTAGGGGGGGTCCTCACCTCCTCTAGGGGGGACCTCACCTCCTCTAGGGGGGTCCTCACCTCCTCTCGGGGGCTCCGGGGCATGCTTCCCCGGGAAGTTTTGTTTTTAAAGGTTGAAGTTAAAAGCCTGAATCTGGAGCACTTTGAGCACAGCATGAATGCATGGAAACAACTCTCAGCACTCGATGAAAGGGAGCTGTGTACTTTTCAATACTCCAATCATCTTTAGAATATGATCACAACCAATAACAAAACATTTAAACTTGTTTATTCTTATCTTACCTAGTTAGCATTCTTTCTTTTTATTTATGCTTATTTTGCTAATATAGTTTTTTTTACTGTCCTTTGCACATTGGAATGATTTCTTACTTTATCTATATTAAATATATAAAGGTGTGCTCTCCCTAGCTCTCTCTCCCTCCCTCCCTCCCTCCCTAGCTCTCTCTCCCTCGTTCTCTCTCTCCCTCCCTCCCTAGCTCTCTCTCCCTCCCTCCCTCCCTCCCTCCCTAGCTCTCTCTCCCTCGTTCTCTCTCTCCCTCCCTCCCTAGCTCTCTCTCTCTCCCTCGTTCTCTCTCTCCCTCCCTAGCTCTCTCTCCCTCGTTCTCTCTCTCCCTCCCTCTCTCCCTTGTAGGGGTGGGGGGAGGAGGGGTGTAGTAAGTAGGGTAGATTCTTTTAATTACATTTCCTTTTTTGTTTTGTGCATTTTATACATTTTGGATTTTGCGGGCGACTCACGTTGTCCCTGCGGGCACCGTGTTGGCTACCCCTGCTCCAGATGAAACGAGTACAACTGCATTGAATCAAAGAAAATAAAAGAATAACGAGGTGTTGCTAGAGTTCTGGCGTTTCTCTTATTAATGGCAAACGTATATCAGTTTTCAGCTTGCTATGATTTTCTCCATTAAATAAACAGGTTTCTCCAATTTAACCTTTAACCAACTTCATATTTTTCATTTCCTCTCATATGAACTGTAGGGGTGTAACGGTTCACAGAAGTCACGGTTCGGTTCGTACCTCGGTTTGGAGGTCACGGTTCGGTACAACAACAAAAAAGCAAAAAAAAAGTCCCAAATGCATAATTCCAGGTTTGTTGTTATTTATGTTTGAACAGTAGTGCAAGTTTCAGTTTAAAAATAAAGAACTCTGACATTTTGAATAATTAACTGCATTAAACAGTTAAAAACAAACCACAACAGCACCACACACACTCAGATGGCCATAGTATCTATAATGGCTGATGTCAAACAAAAAGGTTTCATCAAGCTGTAAAACTAAAAAGGATGTCTTGAAAATATTACATCATAAATAATAAGAAAGTGTTTCCAGAGCGCATAGCCGTTGAAAAAGATATGCCAAAAGATTCCGTTATTTATGTTGGTCTCGCGGCTCTCATGTCTCTTGGCTTCTTAAAAACAGCGCGGATCAGCTGCTGAACAGCTGTTGTCTTTCGCCGGGCTCCGGTGGCACATCTGGCTGATGCCTTCTGATATGATTTAGCATGTTTGGCGTGTGTGCCATTAGCATTCCGCACCGCTGTAGAACAACGCCGACACACCGTCCTCGTCCGATCCACCACTCGCACACTTCATCGTTGTTGTAGTCCACAGGGAACCCGAAATGTTCCCACAGCTGGTTTAAAAGAAGCAGGTGGGTTCTAGCTGCTGTGTGTTATCTGAAATCGCCATACTAACTTTTCTTCTTCTTGTATTTTGTTCGTTTTGTTGTTGTTTCTTCTTGTTCTTCATTTGTTGTTTAAGGGCGGCTGGCAAACAGCTTTTAGGCGCAATACCGCCCCCTGGATTATATATAGTGTAGTGGATACTGCCCTGAATTACTTTTTTCCCACTCGTAAAAAAAAGGCGTATTCGCCGTGTGACTGCATGCACCGAACCGTGACGTCCGAACCGTGACGGTACGGGACGAATACGGATACCGTTACACCCCTAATGAACAGTCATTGAGACAGCGTGGCGTCCAGAGTCTAATCCCGTGTTCCCACTTCCTCTGAGGGGCCAGCATGGAGGGGGAGGGGGGGGGGCTCCATCCACGCGTTGCTATCGCTGGCTCAGTGACATCTCATTTGACCAAATGTCTTTACATTTAATAGATTTAGTTATTATCCACTTTTTTGTTTTATGTCCTTTTATTTAAAACGTTCTTTGAGACTTCTTCTTCTGGTTCAAATCTCAATACATGTAATTTGTCACTCTTTTGTCTTTATTCTACATGGACATGTTCGAGATTCCATTCAAATCTGTTGATTATTCAGATCTTCCTCAGGAATAGTATGTTGAGTTTTAATGATAAATGTATATCATGTTCTCACAGGATATAGAACGAGACAACAGTTTGTATCCATAGTGTATGAACGCTTCAGCTCTTCAGACCAGCATAGTAGGATGTGAGCATGCTCCTAATTGTGTTGGTATGCAGCCGGTCTGCTCTGTTTCATAAAGCTAATCTGCCACTTTTATATTGCAGAATTCGTTAAATTAAAGCAGTCTTTAATTGTTTGTCCTAAACATAGCAATATATGCTTTTGAAATGTAACATGTCTTTGAAAAAATAATACTATACAGTTTATATTGTGCATCACCTTTAGCTTGAAAATACATAGATGTGTTTTTTTAATAAATAAATAGACACGCTTTATCAATCCCAAATTAGGAAATAATTTAACAGCAGCAGTGTGTTCAGGTATTAAAATATTTAAAGTTGGAATAAAGTATGAACTACACATCACAAGTCTAATGCACTGCAATCCATAAGATGAGTCCGATATGTTCATGAAGACTCCTCAGGAGACACCGACACCAACGGGGCCGAGTGGACCTGTATGATCTGTGGTGAAGTGGGCTGTCACTCAAAAACTGAGTAGCCAATGAGGACACACCCCTGAAAGTCCCGCCCACCTGGGATGTTTGTGTCATAAGATGAGTCCGATATGTTCATGAAACATTGTGTGTGTGTGTGTGTGTGTGTGTGTGTGTGTGTGTGTGTGTGTGTGTGTGTGTGTGTGTGTGTGTGTGTGTGTGTGTGTGTGTGTGTGTGTGTGTGTGTGTGTGTGTGTGTGTGTGTGTGTGTGTTGCCCTCTCCTATTGAAGAACCATAAATACAGCTTCCCTCCTTCTTCTTCCTCTCTCTGAACGCCCTTACAGTATCAGCTTTACTGGAGATAATACTATTCCATGGCGTCATGCCAGTCTGCTGCCTCAAGCACACACACACACACACACACACACACACACACACACACACACACACACACACACACACACACACACACACACACACACACACACACACACACACACACACACACACACACACACACACACACACACACACACACACCCACACACACCATGTATACATCACTTCAGGGGACATTACATTGACTTACATGCATTTCCTGGAGACTTATCCTAACCTGAACCATAACCAACACATGCCTTACCCTAACCAAGTCTTCACCCTAAAATTAATGATGCCCCTTATGGGGACCTCCATTTTGTCCCCATAAGGGAGGAGAGTCCCCACACGTGACTATGTAAACAGATTTAGGTCCCCACAAGTATAGTAATGCTAGTCCACACACACACACACACACACACACACACACACACACACACACACACACACACACACACACACACACACACACACACACACACACACACACACACACACACACACAAGTGACTGGCTGTGCTCTCTGCTGCAGCTTTGAATCCTTACACAACAGTGACACCTGCTGTGCAGTCAGAAAAAGACAGGGAGGTTTTTTCTCAAATGGTCAAGAGACTACCTGTCAATCACCACATTAAGTGTGTGTGTGTGTAATAATAATAGTTAAGGAAAGTTTATTGTACAGCACACTAAGTGAGGACCATCCATGTAGGATGTACAGTGTGCAATGATGAGTCCTATAGGGTGCAGTCAAAGACTCAGATCCTGTATGTGCTGTCAGCTCTGAGCAACATGAAGTATTCAAAGTCCGACAAGCCACGTCTTTCAGCTCAAAGTATAAAACAAGGCTGCTTCAAAGTGTCCTTAAAACAATGGTGGCATTTAATGAAATGAATGGACGGTTTTTCTGACAGCTTCAGTTACTTTACACATTCATATTATTAGGTAACACTATATCAATAAACATTAACATCACATGTTGAGATATCCAGCAGTATAAAGTCATTACACTTAGCTCCGCCTTTACCAGCGGTGATGAACACATGAAGGCAGTGCGTTGATAACATCCTGAACATTTGGAAACAATTCATAGTATAGTATGTCGACACATTGTCATTCTTCATTGAAGCTCTTGAGATAGAGCTCCTCTCTCAGCCATTATATTTTATATGATTAAAGTCGTAGTATAGTCTTTCCAAAAATGTGAAAAACGTTAAGTTCATCGAATAATACAAAAAAGTAAAAAAGTTGTCGCATAAAAAAGCTAATGATAGTGTAGTAGGTTGAACATTAAAACAATAAAGTCATAGTTGAGCAGTGTTGGGGAAGTTACTTTTGAAAAGTAGTGTTTGCTCGTTACTTCTTTAAAAAAGTAATCCCTTACTTTACTTAGTTACCCTCCAAGGAAAGTAACTTTTACATTACTCGTTACTTTTATGTTGCTCGCCTTTGGGCAGAACCCCATCTCTGTTCCTAAATGAGGCTTACATACAGTTCTACTATGGAGGACATAACAGATATTTCTTTTGTGCTCTTTATTATAAAAAAATGCCACATAGTACTTAACAAAACATTGGGCTATCGGCGTCAACACCACCACTAAACAATAATATCAATATAAAATCATTAAGGGTTACAGGCTAGCCCCAAAGCTAGTGCAAATCATATCAATAGGCTACTAAATAGGCTTGGACTCGAAATATCATCATTTCCCCGAGGATCTGGAGCTACTAGCTTCATGTTTTCCTTCCAAACGCTTGGTGAGGTTGGCAGTGGAGTTAACGGCTGCGGACACACGTTTCTGGCCAGGGCACAACGTACACCTTACACTCACATGTTCCCCTTAGTTTCAACAAGTTGGAAGTAATGGGAATACCTCCATCCCTCGAATGTTAGCTGCGCCTGCTTCTCGCTTGCCATCACTGCTCTTCAGTCTTCATGCCACCCCCAGCGGCCAGCCTCTATCACGCACAGAGTGGAATGAGAGCTCGTGCCTAATGCGTAAGCACACAGCTGCGTCGGCAGTGTCACTCGTCCCGGGGAAAAGTAACGTTGCGGCGAATTGAAGAAGAAACTACGTTACCAAATGTTCCGTAGTAGCGCGTTACACTACTTTTTACCCGGCAAAAGTAGTTACGTTACTGTAACGCGTTGAGTAGTTTGATAAAAAAAGTCCTAGTATTGTCAAGTCGAACCAAAAGAGTCATAGTATAGTATGTCGAAAGATATATTTTAAAACTCAGTGTTGGGAAAGTTCACTTTCTAAATGAACTAGTTCAGTTCACAGTTCACACATTTTAAAATGAACTAGTTTAGCTCATACGCCGACGCCGTCGAGTCTCACTCTGAGCGAGTGCTGCTGCAGCTGCTCTCGGCTTCGTCCATACTAATTCATTCATTCATTCAATGCTCGCCGGTTCCGCGGTTCCACATTGTTTGTTGTGAGGAGTCTGATATATTTAGTATATTTATATTTTAGTGCGACAGCCAGGGGTGACAGGCGCGTACGCGTCACAGGCAGCTTGCTGTTGCCAGATTGGGTGGTTTTCCGCATTATTTTGAAGCCTGTTTACGGTGTGTTTTAACTGGGATTTCGGCTGAAAGGCATATGAAATCTGGCACACTTTTGAACGCCGTTATAATACAGTGCTGAGAATGAACGCACTTTTGAACGCCGTTATAATACAGTGCTGAGAATGAACGCACTTTTGAACGCCGTTATAATACAGTGCTGAGAATGAACGCACTTTTGAACGCCGTTATACAGCGCTGAGAATGAACGCGTTCTCAATTACGTTCATCTAGCGGAAATACAGTACGTTCAGTTCACGTTGGCCCAAAATATGAACGCGTTCAGGTACATCACTGAACTCACAGTATACAAGAAATATGAAAAAAAAAGTCACCTTACAGTTTGTCGAAAAACTAAAGCTGCCAGTGTTGAGATGTTTTGAGTGCTTTGGGAAATCAGCAGATGCATTGATTTATACTTCATGATGTAACTCTCAATAAGCTCCATATGTCTGCGGAGCCCTTTTCCTGGAGCTTCAGAAAGTGTTTTAACATTTTACCCTAAAGTCCAAGTGTTAAAGCTGCAGAACGGGATTTGGACTTTAATGGGTGACTAAGTAAAATCCATTCCGTCAGCAGCTCTAAGTCTGGGCGACTCCATTTCACAATAAATCAGCTTAAAGTGTGGAGAGCGAAGTGAATACATGCTTCTTTGTTAAAGTGTTTGTCCTTGACAGTGAGAATGTGGCGTTCATCGACCATCCCTCCCGAATCAGCGACGCTTCGACTTGACATTAAAGGATGTGTGTCCGAGAGATTGAAAACCATCATCCCCAACGTCTTATCAACATTATCTGACATAGTAGACATTTGAAAAAACTTTCCAGACACAAAGGAGAGCGTACTTCGTCAATAATGATATGGACATGGGGTTCAGTGACTTTCTGCATGTCTTTGATGATAGCAGCTTTTTCTTTCGCATTATTTTCAATGGTAATAAGAAACGTATCTGGTTTTTTTCTCCAGTTGAGTGAATATTAGGGATGTAACGATATATCGCGGTAAATAAATGTCTCAATACCGTCGTGAGACTTTTTTAAACCTTTATTCAACCAGATGGTCCCATTGAGATCATCAATCTCTTTTTCAAGGAAGACCTGTCCAACATGGCAGCAATTAGGTTACAACAAGGACATCGTATTTACAGGGCTACATGTACACACCTGGAGACATGGACAAGTACCAACAGGATATCTATATCTCTGTCAATAAGCCTCACCTTCTTGCCAACACTGTATTGTTGTTGAAGTGGTGGAGAGACGATGCACAGTTTGACCCACTGCTGCCACCCACGGCCAAAGCATATCTCTGTCCCAGCAACATCAGTACCAAGCAAGAGAGTTTTTTCCACAGCAGGGGGTTTTGCAAACGCCCAAACATCCCAGCTTCCACCTGGAAATGTGGACGTGCTCATATTCCTAAAAGATAACCTTGATGATGCTGAGTGAGTGAGTTAGAGTTGAGTTACTTGAAAAACTAAAGTGAAACTTGATTTATTCTATTGCAGGGTCTGATTATTATATTGTTGACACTTTAAAATACTAATATCTACTAAAATGCTGTACGAATCAGATTTATTATTTAATACAGAAAAAAAATTCAAGTAAAAAAAAAAAAAAGAATTCACTTTTTTTTCTTTCTTTTTCAATATCGCGATAAATATCGTACCGTGGACTTTTTTACCGCGATATTATCGTACCGTGAGTTTTTGGTATCGTTACATCCCTAGTGAATACTGTAGAAAAACCTACAAGTGTAGTTTAATCTTGTCATAACTCACTATCAACATGGTAACGTAATAATACGATAGTTTATTGTCCCCGTAAGGACATTTGTTCTGGACATGTACGTAAACAAACACAATTTTCACCAACACAATATACCGACACACCAATGGCAACCGGTTGAACAACCCTCATGGCCAACATTTAAAAGTATATTACATTACACGTGAGTGTTAAGAAGCTTAATGGACATAGGCATGAATGACTGCTTATACCTGAAGGAAGGAGCTGGAGGCCTGGGTGGGATGTTTAGCCGTATTAATAAAAGTCTAAGTGCACATCAGAAGCTTAAAAACTAAGCCTTCAATATTGTATTATATTCCTGGCTTGCTTCCACATTGGGGATGCATTAGCCTCCATGCATTTCCCCAAACGGAGCCTCTGTCAGACTCGTACAATAAAGTACTAATTATAGAAAAGGGGTGAGATGATCTTGCTGGAAATGTCATTATCATTTGACAGATGTGTTTTCTATAACGGCAAAGTATGGGAATTACCATTGGACCTTTATTTACAACAGATAAATCCCCATGCCGAAAGTGTTGATGCTAAGCTAGGCTAGCCAAGTCCTCCATCCAATCTCCCCTCAAAGGTCTAATATGCATTTCATATTGAGGAGTAGTTGTTTTTGTAGTGGTAGTAGCAATAAAAGTTGTAGTAGTAGTATATGTTGTTGTTGTAGTAGTAGTATTAGTATTATTAGAAGTATTAGTAATAATAATACATTTAATTTCCAAGCGCTTTTTCCGGTGCTCAAAGACGCTTTACGGTGGTGATCAAACGAGATGACATAGAATAAAAAAGCAACACAACATAATTCACAAATTAAAAGCCAGTCTGAAGGGGTGTGTTTTGGTCAGTTTTGAAAGTGGGGGGGGGGGGGGTCTGTGCAGTCTCTGATGTAAGTAAAGTTTATTTATAAAGCGCTTTTCGCAGACAAAGTCACAAAGTGCTTGACAAAACAATACGACATCAACATAGATGTAGATACACACGGCATCTACTGCACGTCTGTCCGTCCTGGGAGAGGGATCCTCCTCTGCTGCTCTCCCTGAGGTTTCTCCATGTTCCCTTTAAACTGTGGGGTTTCTCCGGAAGTTTTTCCTTTACGATGTGAGGGTCTAAGGACAGAGGGTCTAAGGACAGAGGGTCTGAGGACAGAGGGTCTGAGGACAGAGGGTGTCGTATTGTCATACTGATATTCTGTACAAACTTTGAAGACCACTGAGACAAATGTAACATCTGTGATATTGGGCTATAAATAAACATTGACTGATTGACAATGATCAATGAACCCACAAAACACATGTTAAGAAGTCATAAAAGCACCAGAGCATAATTAAGACACAATAAAGCAAAACTTACAAATGAAATTTAAAACAAACAAAATAAAATCAAGCACACCGGTTACCCAAACAGGAATATCTTTAAAATAGTTTTAAACGAGTCAACAGACCGTAGACGAGCAGGCAGAACATTCCATAATGTGGGAGCCACTGTTGCGAACGCTCGATCACCGCGGGTCTTAAGGCGTGGGACAGACGGTGCACTCGATCACCGCGGGTCTTAAGGCGTGGGACAGACGGTACACTCGATCACCGCGGGTCTTAAGGCGTGGGACAGACGGTACACTCGATCACCGCGGGTCTTAAGGCGTGGGACAGACGGTACACTCGATCACCGCGGGTCTTAAGGCGTGGGACAGACGGTACACTCGATCACCGCGGGTCTTAAGGCGTGGGACAGACGGTACGCTCGATCACCGCGGGTCTTAAGGCGTGGGACAGACGGTACACTCGATCACCGCGGGTCTTAAGGCGTGGGACAGACGGTACGCTCGATCACCGCGGGTCTTAAGGCGTGGGACAGACGGTACGCTCGATCACCGCGGGTCTTAAGGCGTGGGACAGACAGTACACTCGATCACCGCGGGTCTTAAGGCGTGGGACAGACGGTACACTCGATCACCGCGGGTCTTAAGGCGTGGGACAGACGGTACATAAGCCGGAGTCTGACCGTGCAAAGCTCTGTAGGTGAGAGTAGTAGTATTCGTTGAATTGTCCCTGAGGAGAAAAAGGGTTGCAGCAAATCACAAAGGCATTGAAAAAGATAAGACAATACGTAATTGACAACAACATGGACACAGATGAAAACGAACAGACATAAGAAAAGCAGATATCGGCAGACATGACAAGGGGCCTAGACCCACATTTGCAAAATAGGGGGGACAGTGCCAGATAGGCGCGGACTGGCCATCGGGCCGGTCGGGACTGATGTGGGCCGGTCGGATAAATCACTAGCACCCCTCCCCGTCGACAATTTACTAGCGGTAATAACTTGCGGTACCGAGGTGGGCCGGCGGTACCGAAGTGGGCCGGTCGAGAGTCCCGGGCTGATTTGTAATCCCAGTCCGCCCCTGGTGCCAGACCAGCTGGGTGAACAGTGCGTCCGAGCCATCATTGATTCAGGAGTCTGATGGCTTGTGGGACGAAAGACAGCCGAGATCTGTTCTTTTTGAACATCGATATCTCCGCCCGGTTGGCAACAGTTCGAAGTAAGAGGCGAGAGGGTGCCATCTGAGTCTTGGGGTACTGTGGGACCGTTTGTTCGACCGGGAGAGAAGTCTGTGTTGTGGAAGGGAGTTCCAGAGGGTGGGGGTAGCGATGGAGAAGGCTCTGTCCCCCCAGGTTCGGAGCTTGGCTCGTGTGGGGATAGAAAGGAGGTTCGCTTCTGATGAGCGAAGCCTGCGGGAAGGGGTGTAGTGATGGATCAGGTCGGAGAGGTAGGGGGGGGGCTGGTTGTTGAGAACTTTGTGTGTTAGCAGAAGGATTTTGAAGTGTATTCGTTGACGGACAGGGAGTCCGTCAACGAATACACTTCAAAATCCTTCTGCCAGTGCAGGTTTTGAAGGACGGGGGTGATGAGGTCTGGTGTGGTTGAGGAGGCGGGCAGCGCAGTTCTGGATGTATTGCAGTTTATTTATAATGTTGGATGATGAGCCATACAGGATGCTGTTGAGTAGTACCTGACTTCCACCTTTACTCATCATATATTTACTTGGCTTGGTAAAAACCAGGTTCAGATGGCAATAAAGTAAGATGTTACGGGCATAGCACAATAAGCTAGCTCCTATGTTACCTATTGTCTTTTTCAGTGAGAATCAGCCCCGTGATATTTACAGTCACTTGACTCCAT
Organism: Pseudochaenichthys georgianus; assembly: GCF_902827115.2. Lineage (NCBI taxonomy): Eukaryota > Metazoa > Chordata > Actinopteri > Perciformes > Channichthyidae > Pseudochaenichthys > Pseudochaenichthys georgianus. The sequence goes on from NC_047503.1 coordinate 47,312,465, forward strand.
GTGTGGAGCCAACGCAATGAGTCCTGGCTCTTGAAACTGCGTGTGAGAAGTCTGTACGACACACACTGCAATCTGCTGGAGCTACGGGGATGGAAGTGGAGCTGGCCAACAACCGTGTCTACTGTACACGGAGAACAACAGACTGATGGGCAGATGGAGAGGCTGGCAGAGGGGACGCTGGATTGATTCAAAGCATGGGTGTAGAGAGAGGACATGAAATGGAGAATGAGGTAGAAAAGAAAAGAACGAGGGTAACAATATGGGAATGTAAAAAATGGCTTTAAGACGCTCTTCTTTCGCCAGGCCTTCCAATACACGTTTATCATGGCACGTACTGCCATTTGTATCGCTGTCTTTTACATTTTAACTGTTTTTGTTGTTGTTTTTTTTACTTTTGATCTCTTAAGTTTTATCTTATGTTGTGAAGAGCTTCAGGATTTTTCTAGGCAGATGACTAGCGCCATATAAATTCAATGTATTATATACTACAATTCTTCTACTACTACTAATACTACTTCTACAACAACAACAACTACTACTACTGCTACTACTACTACTACTACTACTACTACAACAACAACAACTACTACTTCTTCTACTACTACTACTAATACAAAAACAACAACTAATACTACTTCTACTTCTACAACAACTACTACTACAACTTCTTCTACTACTACTACTACTTCTATAACAACAACTACTACTACTACTACGACAAAAACAACAACTAATACTACTTCTACTTCTACTACAACAACTACTACTACTACAAGAACAACAACTACTACTTCTACTACAACAATAACAACTGGGGTTACGTACTGTAACCCAGTTTCTATGAGTATAGGCGCAGCCCTCTAAGGCTATTGCTATTGGGTAATCCCCACTGCACGTGTGCAGCACTGACAGACTTATTCCACGCCCACCTACGACGTGGGCCCCACCTCCAGGCTCACCTCCGTATAAATAGGAAGTAGGCCCTACAATCCACTCCCACAGCTTTTCTTCAGCTATTCGCGGAGCCAGTGGGGCCCGACCCTTAGAGGGCTGCGCCTATCCTCATAGAAGCTGGGTTACAGTACGTAACCCCAGTCTATATCGTGTAAGGCTTCGCCCTCTAAGGCTATCGCTATTGGGTTAAGGGCGAAGCAGGATGTAGTCCACGCCCCACTGGTTCCGTCCGTAACCAGAAGCACAAAACACACCTACTCGGTTAATAACTCATGTCCATTTCGCCGTGGGAATATAGCATTAAAAAAATGAATATTTCTCCATCAGGGAACGAAGGTAGGCTTACTCGGGCTACCTGTCGTTTATAAAAAGTAGAGATGGAGTCTCACTTGTTAAAACGAGAGAAGGGAACAAAAGGCCGCTCTCTAAGTGCCGACAGGCAGGAGAGGGCATGCAATTGAAAACCCCCGACATTACTCATTCTGGCATACTCAGTCCTGAGTGTGTCGGAGAGGAGTGGGAGACATCCCTCAAATAAAACGAATAAAAGAACAGGGTGAAGACCGAGATGCAGCAGTGCAAATGTCTTCCACTGTCATTCCTCCGTGCAACGCCGTAGAAGTTGATATTCCTCTGGTGGAGTGCGGTTTAATGTTTTCCGGTGGATCCACCCCAGAGGAGACAAACGCCTGTGACACCGCCTCCCCCAGCCAGTGTACAGGCGCTGTGCAGACAGAGGCTGCCCTACTGAGCGCTCTCTGTAATGCACACACAGACGCTGGGGTTTGCGTAACGCAGCCGTGCGTGCAACATAGCATGCCAGCGCGCGGGACAGAGGAGATGAGATGTGGCTTCCTCCTCTGATGTGTGAGGAGGAGGGAAGAAGCCCTCCAAGGTTATCACTCTCGATCTGAACGAGCTTGTGATCACCTTCGGCATAAACGCCGGGTTAGGGCGCAAAACAGCTGAGCTGCCGTCTCCTGGATCTGGAGACCTGACGGAGCCACAGAGAGAGCAGACACATCACTCACCCTTTAGCTGACGTGAGAGCCAGGAGCAGAGCTACTTTGGCTGACCAGAACTTCAGGGGAACCTGATCTAAAGGTTCAAATGGAGCTTTACTCAGTGCGCGTAACACTGACACAGGTCTGAGTCTCTGTGCTCCCCGTAGAAAACGTTTTGTCAGAGGGTGACTAAACATCGTGCTGACACCAATCTACGTGGCAAGATGAAATGGCAGCAGCATATGTTTCGGAACGACAGCACGAGGCAGGGGGCCCAACGGGGTCCAGGCTTCTCCCTGCACACGGAGCGCTGTCCATTTGGCTGTGTAGGATGTGTGTTCAGCAGCTGATCCAACACCTCCCTGGCGATGTATGTAGGCCGCCGCTGCTTTGTTGTCTGTTCGAATCAACACATGTTGATTGTACAGCCACGGGGCGAAGTGTTGGATTACTCTCCATACGGAGATTAACTCCAGCACGTTATATGGAGAGACATGTGACCCGGCCACTGCCCCCCACTGCCTGCGACATGCACGTTCCTCAGCCTGCGAGAGATGCGTCTGTGAACACTGCGGTGTGTGACGTCTCTCTGCTCAGGGGCGCCCCCACTGACGTGGAGATGTTTCCAGTGGGGTCAATCCAAACCACGGAAGGAGGAATGTACACCATGCGTCTCCTCTGACGCACGGGGTCGATACGCAGGCGAATAGACCACCTGTGGAGTCTCCTCACTGTGAAGGAGCCCCAGGGGGATCACCACGTGACCAGCTGATATCCTGATAACAGCTGCACCACGGAGAGGGCCGTCACCGCCCCGCGGGGTGTGACGCGCCGGAGGAGAGCTGCTTAAAAACCTGCTTAAAATCCAACAGGTTTTAAAGACAGCCGGTTTTAAAGACAGCCGGTTTATGCAGCGAGCCATGATGCCTATAACCGACAGGTTAGGGGCAGCCGGCTTAACCAGTGAGCCTTGCTGTTTATTATTATCCATCTGTCCATCGAACACGCGCGTCGTAATACTCTGAAAGCGCTGTGGTTGTCATGGTGACGAGCCACGTCAGAGCCCTCGCCGCCGTTGCCTGTGAAGCAGCCCAAGAGGGGCCCGGTCCGAAAAGGCTGCGAGGGGCCCTCCACACGCTGCCTCTCACACCGGCTCTCATCCTGTCTCTGTTTAGGAGAAGGCTCGTAAACTGGACATTGAGGCGCGTTCACGCTCAAACCTGCTGAGGGAATGAGCGGAGGTGTAGCAGTGCTATTCACACAGTGCGTAATAACAGCCCTGGGCTCATTACGACCGTGTGTAGTAGGCACATCTGGGACAGAGGAAAAATGTGCTGCCTGCTAACCGACAGCTTAACAGCTGCACCGGAGGAGAGCTGTCACTTTCTCCCCTCTCCGCTGTGAGAGTCGCGCTCTCATGCGGGCTGAGTTCAATTCCACTCCCAGTTAAATGTCTGGGAGGGAAGAGGACAGCTCTTCTTCCAGTTGATAATGAAACCCAGGCTTGACAGATGAGATACGAGCTGTATCGTCTGTAAGCAGCTTCCTCCCTGGAGCGAGCCAGCCACAGCCGGTCGTCCAGGCAAAATAACCCTCATCCCCATTCTGAGTAGCTGCTCCCACCGGCTCCACCCACTTTGAAAAAAGTGGGTGGAGCCAGGAATGAGAAACGCAGGAATTTGCTGTGTTTCGGGATGATGGTTACGTGGAAGGTAAGCATCCTTCAGGACTATGGATGTGAACCTCCCTGGTGAACACACTCCAGCACCTGTTTGATCGTCAGCATGGGAAAAGGCCATTCCCTTGTTGGACACTGACAGATCGAGGATGGGTCTCATTCCCCCCGCCCCGTCTCCTTCGGGACCAGAAAATAGCGGGAGTAAAAACCCCTGATCAGACACACTCGCCGCCACCCTGAGTACCATCCAGTACTCTGATAGCGCCGGGTGTACATTCTCTGGATGTGCTGTGGTTCGTGGCAAACAACGCCAGAGCCCTCCACACGCTGCATTTCACACAGGCTCTCAATATGTCGTCGTTTAGGAGAAGACCGCACGTTCACACTCAACCCCACTAAGGGATGAGCGGAGGTGTGTGCAGTGCTTTCCACACGAGGTGTAATAATGGCCCTCCGTGGGCTTATTACGACCGTGGGTAGGAGGTACGTCTGAGACAGAGGAAAAATCCATGCTGCCTAAACCCAAAAAGTTTACGGTAGACGGACTTGAATAGCAAGCCCAGCTGTTTTATTAACCGATAAGTTAACAAACCCAGCCGGCTGAGGCAGCGAGCCGTGCTGCCTAGTAACTTCCCTCTGTCCATCTAACCCACGCACCGTCACTCAGTGCACAAACCTGCTCTGGATGTGCTGTGGTTGTCATGGTGACGAGCCACGCCAGAGCCCTCCAGACGTTGCATTTCACACAGGCTCTCCTTATGTCGCGTTTAGGAGAAGGCTCGTAAACCGGACATTTAAGGTGCGTTCACGCTCAACACCCCTAAGGGATGAGCGGAGCTGTGTGCAGTGCTGTCCTCACTGTAATAATGGCACTCTTGGCTCATTACGACCGTGTGTAGGAGGTAGGTTTGGGACAGAGGAGAAAAATCCGAGCTGCCTAAAACCCAACAGGTTTTAAAGACAGCCGGTTATGCAGCGAGCCATGCTGCCTATAACCGACAGGTTAGGGGCAGCCGGCTTACCCGGTGGGCCTTGCTGCTTATTATTATCAATCTGTCCATCGAATACACGCGTCGCCACTCTGAGTAATACTCTGAGAGCGCACGCCTGTTTTGGATGTGCTGTGGTTGTCATGGTGACGGGCCACGTCAGAGCCCTCGCCGCCGTTGCCCGTGAAGCAACCCAAGAGGGGCCCGGACCGAAAAGGCTGCGAGGGGCCCTCCACACGCTGCATCTCACACCGGCTCTCATCCTGTCTCTGTTTCGGAGAAGGCTCGTAAACTGGACATCGAGGCGCGTTCACGCTCAAACCTGTGAGGAATGAGCGGAGGCGTGTGCAGTGCTATTCACACAGTGCGTAACAACAGCCCTGGGCTCATTACGACCGTGTGTAGTAGGCACATCTGGGACAGAGTAAAACACCCGTGCTGCCGCTAACCGACAGGTTTAGGAGCATCAGGTTTAACCGTCAAGCCCTGCTGTCTAATAACCGGCTGGTTAATTACAGCTGGCTTGTGCCGCGAGCCCTGCTGCCGCGCTAACCAACCGGTTACAGCCGGCTCAAACGGCGAGCCCCGCTGTCTGTTTAACCAACAGGTAACAAACAGCTGGCTTATGCACCTCCACACGCTGTATTGCACAGCGGCTCTCCTCATGTCGCCGTTTAGGAGAAAACTCGTAAAACGGACATTGAGGCTCACGCTCAAACCTGCTTGAGGAATGAGCGGCGGTGTGTGTAGGAGGCACATCTGTGACATAGGAAACAAACCCGGGCTGTCTAATTAACCGACAGGTTTTAAAGACAGCCGGTTTGAGCCGTAAGCTTTGCGGGGGGATCTCATTAGGCGGCTGCCTTTCCGATGATCTCCGGGAGTTCCTGGAGAATACCGCCTATACGGCAGAGCCGTGATGGCGGATAGAGGGACCTGTTGACCCGTCGTCAGCCCGGCAGCCGAACCTAGGCTCGGCTACCAGGCTGACCCCGGGCCCCCGCCCCGTCTCCCCCGCCGGAGGAGAGAGAGAGAGACAGGGCGGGGAACCACATGGTGATCCGTGAATGGAGGGGAAGAAAAGTAGGAGTGGATTGTAGGGCCTACTTCCTATTTATACGGAAGTGAGCCCGGAGGTGGGGCCCACGTCGTAGGTGGGCGTGGAATAAGTCTGCCAGTGCTGCACACGTGCAGTGGGGATTACCCAATAGCGATAGCCTTAGAGGATATAGAACTACTACTAGCCTATCGAGTGGTGCAGGAATGAGTCCTTTAGCTTAGCGCTGGTGACGCGAAGTCATGTGACCGTTCCTTTATAGCCTAACGTTAGATTTGTATTATTTATTATAGTATTATAAACTTTGCCACTGAGCTTATTTCTTCCTTTTATCCAGTTAGCGCTTGATGCTAACTTTCAGGTCGGCCTTCAAAGAGACGTCAGCCCTGTTGTCTTTATGTGTTCACCACGACTGCTTTCTAAATCTCGTCTCCATGCAGGATCAGAGACCTCTCAAGCTATGTTTTTAATACTTTCATAATTTGTAAAGAGTGCAACATTAAAAAGCCTCCACCTCCATCCATCAAGTCCTCCATTGATCCCCGCTCTGCATCAAAGACTATTTCAATTTTTGTTAGATAAAGCGAACACTATGAGGCAGTGACATGATCACAGAGAGAGAGACTGTGATGGAAATGCTACCAAAGCAATCAGTTGTACCACATGAAGGCCACAGGGTGTTTAAAAACAATTATACCTGGAAGGGTGACTCTCACATTTGATTGAAAACCCTTTGCATTAATAGTGGGCCGCCGTGCAGTGTCCCAAAGCCATAAAGAAAGTGTTGGTGTTGGCGATGCTGTAAAAGCAATTTGAAGTCTGGAGATCCTTCAGTCAGCGGCCAGTATGCTGCGAGGCGTTATCATCAGATCACTTAAACAATATTATAATCTGTATTTTGTGACAACAACACAATTCACATTTTCCCTCAAAATGTTAGTTGGAAAGTATTTACTGTTTTGTACTGAAAGTGCATTTATTCAAGTAATATAACTTGTGTGTACATTTGTAAGAATTTGAGATACTTTTACCTTGAGTATTTTCACATAGTGAATATACTACTTTATACTTTTACCCCACAACATTTTCTAAGCAAGGATTTTACACTTACATTTTTTGTTTACAGCGCTAGATACATACTACTTTGCACATTTGGATAACAATACAAAATGATAATCAAAAAATACATTCCCAACAGTATTTAAAAATAATTTAAATACGCTGCACCTTTACCAGCTGCAACATCGATGTGATGAAAACAGTAATTCAAATTATAATAACAATATATATATATGCATAATTCTGAACAAAGCCATACAACAGACTCTTACTTTTGTGACTTTTAGTATATTTCGATCAGGGACGTGCACAGACATTCGGAGGGGCGATTGCTATAAACTGGAAAAAGGGCCCCCCCCCCCCCCCCCGAAAAAAAACATACCTTTTGAAAATTCTAAGTTGTTTTTAATGTTAGAGAAACCAAACGATTATTACATCAACTAATTTGAACAGTAATTCACATCATCACCTCATAACAACATAAGCTAAGGCTTGCATTCGGTGACTTGATTTTAAAAATGAAAACCAGGGACATTTTTTGTTTTGCGGTCTCATTAAAATATCTAATGTTAGTAATGTTAGTTTTGTAGTTTGACCATTGTAACTGCTGTGCAGACAGGCTACTGATAAAATAAGGCTTCTAACTAATTACCTTAAATAAACCCACTAATTAATTAAACCAGTTCAATACGCATTATTCTTATCATTCTTTATGAGCACAGTAACAGAAAGGTATCTAATTACTTATTTATTTAGTATTCCATAACTTAATAACAGAGATGGTCAAACTAAAGTGGTAGAGACATGGCAGAAATCCTACAGTGAAGGAGGCAGTGAAGTGTTCTCCGTGACAGAGGGCGATCAAGAAAAGAGAGCGAGCGGCCCCGTTGAGGGGGTTTTAAGATGAAAAGACACAAGCACAATAACAAGTATATTTAGGTGTTTTTTTGTAAATAACCGACGGTGTCAAGAGGAAGATAAGTCCCCTGGTTTGTCCACTATATTCTAACTGCCATGAGAAAACTCAATCAATTTTCCAAAATCCGGCACTGAGGTGGTCTTAACGCACCGGCACCAATAGTGAGCCGAAGTCCCTCCCTTTGCGGTGGACCTCCATGGGACCTTATTTCGGAAAACGTATTGAAGTCAATGGCGAGAGAGAAACTATCTTTCGATCCCGTTTGAATTGTGCCAGTAGATAGCTAAGATAACTTTAACAAGATGCCTGTGCTTAGTACCAGGTTGTTATCATACCAGCAATGGGTCTTGCTCGTTCTTTCGCTTCCCGTCTGATGAAAGGACCAGGAGTGGCTGGATCAAGTTAGCTACCTAGCTAGTAGCTAGCACGTTAGTTAGCATTACAGCCTTAGCCTTTTCATTTGTATTAGCCTTCACATTAAGTAACCCAAAAATGTTAAACAGTAAGAGTAGTAGTCTCATTTTGTGAACTCTTTGAAGAGTACTGGCACACCGGTGTGTTCATTCTATAATACACCGTTTAAGCCCGGATGCCCTCGGGGGAGACATGCTAACGCTACATTAGCATCGGCGATCTGTTCTACTTCATACTATCTGCACAAATGGTTGACATTAAACATTGAAAAGACCAGGCAGTTCAGAGAGAATCGAAGGAAGGCAGGCAGCTTTGCATGGCGTTCTTCAGGACGTGTTTCCTTGTGGTGATAGTGAGGGTAGTCAATCCTTTTGTTGACAAGATAGTAGTGACGGCCATCTTGGTGACGTGTGTTGTTGTGCGAGACCAGAGATGTAGTTCATTGAGCGTTTTCACACAAACAAAGTGTTACGCCAATCTTTTTTTCTTTTTTTTTACTTCCACAAACGTGTGTAATTCGTGGCACAATTCAAACGGGATCGAAAAATAACTTTTCTCTTGCCATTGACTTGAATATATAATTTTTCCGAAATAAGGTCCACCGGAAAAGGAGGGACTTCGGCTCTCTATACGATATATAATACGTAAAATGTGTTATCACACACACTTAGCAATATAGAACACAAATAATAAAAACATACTTGGATTAAAAACACTTTTGTGGTGATACTGTGGAATGAGTTCACACAAACGAGTTCTTCATTCAAAATTCCGAGGGCAATTACATAGAAGAAGAAAAAGAAGAACTAAAAGTAGTAGAAGAAGAATGAAGCTGCTAACGCTAAATGCTAAGGTTACAATAATTGTATTGCTGCGAACAAGCATCAACTTTGTTAGAATTTTATTTCACCTTGCTTCGTGTTTTTAAAGCATATTTAAAAATGGGGACATTTCCGGGACAGATTGACCAGGGGATGGGCCACCAAAGCCAGGCAGGCATTTGGTGTGATCACCACAGCCATGAGACCGGACTCGGAGGGCTTTCCTTTGCTTCCGGCTGTCAGATTGTAAACAAAGTCACGTGGCTGGGGGCAGATGGCAGCGCTGACAAGGTGTGTTTTGTCACAGTCAGACGCTACACTATTGTTGGCTCATGTTTATTCGCCCACAACAGAAAAAAAACCTCTCGCTCTTTCCAGAGGGGCAGGTCAGCCAAAAAGGGAAAACGGGCCGTTGCCCGGGCAACATTAGCCCATCCCTGCTGCAGAGGATAAATGCATCAGAAAACCAGATACTTATTTGAAATAAAAACAATGATATTGTCTAATCTTCATGTTGACATGAAGACTGAATTATATTGCGTTACGCCCAGGCCTAGGGGAACCTAGGCGCAGCACAAAGTTTGCTCTCCCAACTTTCAAGAACAAGGACGCCAAGACGGAGAATGTCGTTTGTTACATTTAATTTACCAAATCAGAATCCAAAAAATACTTTCACAAAAAAACATGCTGAAAGTCTGATTACACATTTACAAACAAACAGGAGTAACAAAACGAACCAACCTTTAACAAAATCTTCCCTAAGGAATGAGAAACACAAATATACAGGCTTCTTACCTACTCTAACTTAAAACAGGAGAAAACGAATAATCCAAAAGAAAAAAGGAGTTTGCACTAAGACAGGTTTAACAGCTTTTCTTCCACAGTCGCACAGCAGAAGAGACGGACCGGTATAGGCCTACGGTAAAACGAAGTACACAACAGGACGGCGATCTCAACACGCGCAGGAGAGGTTGAGTCAGAGAGAGAGCGACAGAGGAACTGCGTGGCTGCAGCTTAAATGCTCCCCTCCAGGTGGACTAATCAGCAGGTTGAAGGTAGCTAACCAGCTAACGGGCACCACCTGCCTGCCTGCTCACACACACACACACACACACACACACACACACACACACACACACACACACACACACACACACACACACACACACTCAGACACAGGAGGAGGGGAACATATACACACAAAGGACCCAGGGTCGTAACAATTTTTAAAACATTGAAATTGTTAATATTTTTATGACAAATCCACTGAAGAATATTGTAGAGGCCAAAATCCCCACAAGTTGTCTTGTAACTCAAAAGTTATTGTTCTTGGCCACATGTGGAGCTCTGGGCTGGGAGGCAGTGTCAGACTCGCAGTCCACGATCCACTGGACGTTTCTGTTGCCTTTCAACGTTTATTTCCAGCAAAACATAAAACAAAATACGAAAACAATATTTAACGTAAACTTAAACAGCAGATCCACAATCCGTCTTTTACTAAACATAAGGTTGCGTCTGCGTGTCACGGTATTGCTGCTGCCTGATGCCCTCCCGTCACACACCGCACCTCCAACTTAAAGCTTTAGCCCCGCCCCCTTCACCTGAGCAAAGTGCACCTCTCACTGAAACAGAAACATGCATTAATAAAGGTTCCAAATAAATCAAAAATAAATAAACTTAAATGCAGCTCCTACACACCGGCCCCTAATTGTTCTCTCAATCAATTACTCAAAAAATAAAAGGAGCCGTGAAACGACCAACAATAATTCATTTAGAAAAAGAAAGTATATACATGACATCCCTTACTGATGTTTCAGGAAGACCTATGGTTCTTCTGTCTCCAGGAGGCGGCACAGCTTCGCTATGGGCCTATCGATAACGGAGGTTTTCATCTGGAGCGTCACTGTACGGGTCAGACCTCTTGCATCAGGCTTGGTCTCCAGCACTCTGCCTAATGGCCCCCGTGGAGCAGTTGGGTCAACTACCAGGACGACATCTCCAACGCTAACGTTTGTCCTCACTGTGTTCCATGTCTGTCTCTCTTGGAGCAGCAGAAGGTATTCCTGTGTCCATCTATGCCAGAACAGAACCGCCATGTTCTGGACCTGCTTCCGGCGGCGCCTGGCATCGAGGTCAGATCTCTGAAAGGCTCCCGGAGGTAGGATAGGTTGCGTTTTTAGCTGGAGGATGTGATTGGGAGTCAGTGGTTCCAGGTCGTGTGGATCGGAGGACACGGTGGAGAGGGGACGGTTATTGAGGATGGACTCGCCCTCGCAGAAGATGGTTTGTAGGCCTTCATCGTCGAGGGTTTGCTGATGGAGAGTAGAGGTCAGCACCTGACGCACAGCTCTTATGAGTCCTTCCCAGACTCCACCATAATGTGAGGCCGCCGGTGGATTGAAACTCCACTGGATTCCTTCAGGGTGCAAAGCGCCAATAGAGTGTTTACTGCGTAGGGGCCCTCACCTTGGCTATTGATAACCTCCCATGGCTCTAACAGCTTTGGAGCATTCGTGCCAACTAATAATTCCACTTTAGCACTGATACTGGGAAGTTGGACTGTATTCAGGTACGCCCACTGCGTTAAGTCATGTGGTTGGGGATGCTACCGGAGGTGACTGGCATTTCTCTCTGGGTGAAAACGTCAGGAAGAGGTGAGAAGTTGTCGCCGTCTAGCGCTGAAACTTCAATTCCAGGTATGACGTGAGATGGCACCAGTTTTTTCTGATTCATTGTTCTTAGCAGATGTGTTGTTCTGCCTTTCAGGTTGAGTTTAGACATCAGTGCTTCGGAGCAGAAGGTAGCGAGGGTCCAGGAGGGCATAGACTTGCAAGACTTGACTGCCTTTTGCTGCCTTAACTTGCACTGGGACAATGGACAGCACATGCTGTTGTTCTCCGGCCCCTATGTGGCCCCATAACTCTGCTGTGGTTCTGCCTGCTGCACCAGAGCGCCTTTCAGTCCCTTTAGTCGGACCATCTTTAACATAGACGTGCAGGGCACTTGGGTGGGCGTTGTTTACAGTCTCTACTAACGTGGCCTCTAGAGAGAACGCTAAAGCATATGCCCTTGATCTTTACAAAGTGCAGCTTGTTCCTATGCGTTTCTTCAAAGAACCGTTGGCACAGTTCCAATGCGTGCGTGCACCGACAGACGGGACAGGAGGGTCCAGGCTCTGTTTCTTCTGGGGAGATAGTGACACCTGTGGCAAAACTAAGCCTTTGAGATCTGCGACTTAACAGGACATCTAGTCTTTACAGCCACCTTTCCTTTGGCAGCTGAGTGGTCTTGAAGGTCACCAATAGCCGGGTCTGCTGCTATGCGAGCTGCCTTTCAATGAAATAGACGAGGTCTAAAATCCTGACCCTACGACTGCGCTCCTCTCGCAGTGCGTGAGCTTTGCTGCGCCATCTCTCCCTGAGCTTGTATGGAAGCTTAAGCATGCTTCTCATGTTGGACACTGTGTCTCGTTCCTCCAAGTACTCCATGTCCTCCGTAGCGTTGCAGCAACTCCTTAGAAACATGGCGTAATCCTGCAGCGACCTTGACTCTTCAGATTTAACTCGGGTTCAGGATAGAGCTCTTTCCAGGTAAGCACCAGAGAGTCTGTATTCCTTCCCAAAGCGTTCCTTCAGTAAACCTTTTGCTTTCTGATAGCCTCAGTCTGGAGACGTGTATTCACAGCTTTTGACTAGCCGCTGAGCTTCTGGTGAACTGTAGGAGGAACTGCAACCTGTCTCTGTTGTTGTCTGTTTTGTTTTCAATCCAATGTTCAAAGGAGTGGATAAAGGACTTATACTCCATGATGTGTCCTTCAAAGGGTGGAATATGTCCTTGTGGCAGCGTCGAGAGAAGTTGTTGTTTCACAAGTATCCTCGTCAAGCTGCTTTGATTCTCCAGTATTTGAAACATGTGGTCATCCTTTGCCGTGCTGGGCGTAGGGGGCTTTGTCCTCGTGGCAGAGTTGTTCTTTGGCTGAGGTTGGTTGTGGCTGATGCTGATCAGTAATGTTGTCTCCATGATGAACATCAGGCCAACTGTGTGCGTTATCTTCACGGACATTACAAAAGGGAAAGTGAAGTGGGGCGCCTGCCTTGCTCCTAGCAACTGGAGCACCTCTGTCCCAAGGAGGAAGTGAAATATCTGGCTGTGTATCAACCAGTGCTCTAGCTGCTGCTGCTTCAGCCTGTACAGGGCCAAGCCTAGATAATTCATTGTTTGTCATCAGATCAAGGGGCGTTGGTGAACTCCAGTTCGAATCCCGCCTCGGCGTCAGGCCGTTGTGTCCTTGGGCACTTGACCCGCATTTGCTCCTGTGGGTAAAGTCCGCAGTAATGACTCTTACATGTCTAATATGTGTAATGTGTACTTGTAAAGCGCTTTGAGCACCTAAAAAAAATGTAATGCATTATTATTATTATTATTTAAGATAATTAATGTTGGCTGATATTTCTTTTTTTTGTGATCACATTTTTTTATTTATTAAACAAATGGTACAATCAATAACATAAAATGCAATACAGTACAAAAACAGCACAAAACTAAAAAAAAAAAAAAAAACCCAGTGACGTCCCTAACCCACCCCCCACCCATCCAGATCACCATCCCCATTGGATAGTTATCCTAATATGCTCTTGATGTTCACAATGAGCGAAGTCCACATCTCTATTGTGTCGATACTTCCAGATACGATATGTCTAGATATGTTAGAACCCAGACCTCACGTGAGAGGGAATGGGGAGGCTTCCACCGAGTCGCAACCAATGTTTTTGCTGCTGTTAGCCCGGCTAATAGTGCTCGCCTTTTGGTCAGGGTTAAACCCAGGTTGGACAGGTCGTTTAGGATAAGTGTAACGTTGGTCTCAAATATCGCCGAAAGGTTAGAAGCAACCATCTCCCAGAATCTGGCCACTGGCGGACTTTCCCAGCACATATGTAGATACGTACCAATAGCCTCTACGTCACAGAGTGCAATTATTTTCATTAAACAAAGCTTCCTAAGGTAAGGTAAACTGAGTGAAATTATAATGTATGTGCTGGTGGTCAGGATTCCTAGAAGCTATTAGTATATTGGACCAGACTTCATCCCAATCAAACTCTGGATCCAGATCTGGGACATCGGCCCTCCATATCGCCTCTAACGCCAGGGGTCTTAAGCGTGTTGTGAAATGAACCAGTAAAGTTTGGAAACAAGGCCACCTGTACCTCTCGTGGAGTGCAGAATGTTATGCAGCGGGTGTGGTGATAGAGGACTTTGCAATGGAACATCGCTAGCCCTTAAAGCCGACCTCAACTGTGAAGAAAAGAAAAAGGAGGAACGAGGTAAATCTAATTCTGTACACGGCTCCTGAAACGAACGCAGACCGTCATCCCCATAGATCAGTGTTTCTCAAACTTTTTCATACCAAGGACACTTAACCAATAAAAAAACACTCGTGGACCACCTAACTCCACAAATATCCAAAAACACGTTTTTTTACAAATCGCCTGAAGATGGTACAAACAAGTGGCCACATGTGTGATGAAGGTGTTTATCTGGGCTGTATCATGCAATCGAAAGTGAAACTTAAGCTCGTTCCATTGCGGAGATATTCCCGCGAGAGTGCGGAAAACTTAAATTTATTTATTTATTTCAAATGTGAAATTTTACCAATATACTCACGGACCACTAGGGGGCGCTCACGGGCCACCAGTGGTCCGCGGACCACACTTTGAGAAGCACTGCCATAGACGTTCCCCAGTATATGCACCCCTCTCATTGTCCACTGAGGAAACTGAATGGGATGGCCACCGATCAACAATCTGGCTTTGTTAAATAATGGGGAACACGGATTCCATGCACGGGGGCAGCCACACAGTTTCTCTACCGCCCTCCAGACAGACAGCAATTGTGATACAATGGGGCCGAACCGGCAACGACTCTGCGCAATAGGAATGTTTGAATACAAGAGATCTTGAAGGGTGTAAGGATGCGCTAGACTAGACTAAGGATGCACTAGACTCTCTTCCAGGGCCCGCCATGACACTGAAGTCTCACACTGGAGCCAGGTTAGTAAGGGTCGAAGCGTGAAGGCCCAATAATAGTGTTTAACATTTGGGAGAGACAAACCCCCGGCCTGCCTTTCCCGCTGCTTTGGAGAGAGCTTGATGCGTGGGCGTTTGCCTTGCCATACACATTTCGTCCCAGCTGTCTGTCGCTTGCTCCGGCACTGAGTTGGTGGAGGACGAGGTAGCGTTGAACTAAAACAATTAACTCTGGGTAGAATGTTCATCTTGATTATTGATACACGGCTGCGAAGTGAATTAGGCAAATCAGAAATTATTTTATGAAGCGTGTTACCATAGTTATGTTTAACTATTGTCTGAATCGAAGGAAAAACGTCTATCCCCAGGTCAGGGTTTCCGCTAGGATTTTTTCTCGCCGGTCAAATGTCCGGGCAGAATTTATTTAACCGGACAAATTTGAAACTTACCGTGTGTCATATTTCAATAATAATAATAAGAGTTGTGTAGCAGAGTTTCCGTTAGCATGTAATTACCGGACTATGAGCAGATATGCTTCAGTTTAAAACTCAGTTCACGGGGCTCATTTTTATATTGCTTCAGTTTATAATCGTAACAGATCGAAAAATTCAGATTCATTTTTCAATAAATGATTCCACAAACAACAAACAACATAATTATTACATTCAAACAAACTACTTGTAGTAGATAACGTACATTATTCAGAAGTTTACATCAACTTTGAATAATAACACGGGAGAAACGGAGCCTCTCTTTTCCCCTCTCTCTCCCTCCCTCCCCCTCTCCCTCTCTCTCTCCCTCGCCTCGACTCTATCTCTCTATCTCTCTCTCTCTATCTCTATATCTATCTCTCGCTCTCTACTCTCTCCTCTCTTTGGTTCTATCTTATCTCTCTCTCTCTCTCTCTCTCTCTCTCGACAGCCCGTCAGTTTCTCATGCAGCTCCTGCAGCTCACTAAACAGAGGGCGGGGCTTCAGGTGATCATGCAGAGCTGCGTGTCTCGGTCAGACTCAGCAGCTGATCTGATCTCTCTCTCGCTCCGGTTACACTTCACTCGCGTTTATGTCCATATCGATCAGATCCAGCTCTCCTGATCGGCCTTTATAGAGAGCCCCGATCAAACTATTAAGAGTGAATATCGGCCGATAATGACCGGTGGCCGATCGATCGGAGCCTCCCTAATTATTACCAAACATTTTGACCGGCAGGTTTTGAATTTACCGGTTTTTAATCAATTTTACCAGCTAAAAACCGGTAATTACCGGCTAACGGAAACCCTGCCCCAGGTATGTCAACTAGCTTAGCATTCAGCGTTTCTACCTCCGAAGCCAGGGCTGGCGGAGAATTGCGGCGCCGGTCTTCTGTGTCTTCCAGCATATCCAGCCGGGCCTCAGCACTGGTAATTCGGGTAAGCACGGCAGCTAGCTTCTCCTCAACAGCAACAACGGCTCTCCGCGTTTCCGATAGTTCTTTCCGACGATCAGTAAAGTGCTTTGTTTGGTCCTCAGATAGCTTTTGAAGAAGCTCGATAATCGCGGTGTTGGTAGGCTCAGTAGCAGCTGAGTTCAACAACGACACGTCCGGTGAGACATTCGCAGGCTTCGGGCTAGCGTTAGCCTTGAGAACCGGGTGTTGTTGAGTTGCATTAACTAGTTTTTTTAGTATTCGGCATTTAAATGTAACGGATGACTATTGGGACTAATAACTCGTGATGGAGATCGAGAGTATCACTGATAGTGGGATATTTAAGCAAAATTAAATGGTGATGGCGACGGAGCCACGAACTTAAGCAGCCATCTTCCTCGACGTCCACTCCTCCCCCCGTTGGCTGATATTTCTGTGTGTAATTCTAGAGTTTCTCTTCTTTTCTGTAACATGTGTTCCTGTTCTTCAATGGAATGTTCTTGTAACATAGAAGCTTTGGCCAATAAGGCTGCTCTCTCTGCCTCAGCATTGATGCGTAGTGAGGAGGAGGAGGAGGAGGAGGAGGAGGAGGAGGAATCCAAACGAATAATCCTTCAGTGATGTTTTCGTGCGGCTGCACGTCCCGGCTGCACTAGCTGACGACGACTAGCGGCTACCCATGGCTGCCAGCTAGCGGCTAACTGCTGTCGACATATTTCTGTTAGCATCTGACTGTTAACAATTTGTTTCCGGTGCCGGAGAGGAGGTTCGACCAGCCGGTTGACCTTGTGTGGACACTCTCGCCTTTTTCACCACCTCGACGGCGGTTCCAGACGCCACTCACGTTTTCATCGGCGTCTGGGTGGCGCACTCCTGGACCCCGTCTCGCCTCGACAGTTCCGGACGTCACCCATGCTCCATCGGCCCATGGGTGGCGCGCTCCGGGACCCTGTCTGGCCTCTCATCTGTCCACGGCTCCTTCCTCCTGGGGATACCTCAAGGCTTGCCGAGGATTTCGTGCCCACTGCCGCTGCACGTCTGCCTGCGGCCGGGTTGCTCTCCTGCCTCCCGGGGATTCCGCTCCGTCCTTACGGAGATTTCATGCCCGCCGCCGCTGTGTCTTCACCTGCGGCCGGGCAGCGCTCTTTCCTGCTGGGTTCGCCGCGACACCTTCTTCCTGGACTGCAACCGGACAACATGACCTTAGTTACTCTCCAATAAAGTATCCTTTTGCACCTTCCTTGCTCCGCCTCTGACTCCCTATCTCTCGGCACTACACTAGCTAGATTTCACTGTTTGTATATATATATATATATATGTATTCCATTCCTTTAAATTGAATATTTAAAATACAAATTAGTTAAATAAACACAATTGCACTGCGCTAAACAGCCAAATCGACAAACAACAGAGAACCTAAATAGTATGTAATTATATCTAAAACCACAAGACGTTAATTACCTGAACTCGATGCGCCATATTGTTTGTTGTGTGTTCTCTAACCTCCATGTATCCATAAGTATCCTTGCATCAGCGTATCACGTGTTGGGCGTGCTCTCTTCGGACCATATTTGGAAGTACAGCCTCCTCCACCGACTGGCTGCGGCTGGACCCTTCTCCAGATATGGGGAAATTGGTCTGTGCGCAAAGCATTGTGGGGATTTTAAGACCTACACATGTGCAGCCTCGAAATGTCTCCAAACGAAGTACGCCGGACTCGGTAGAATTCAATCAATCAGTCAATGTTTATTTATAGAGCCCAATATCACAAATGTTACATTTGTCTCAGTGGACTTCACAGTTTGTACAGAATATCAGTATGACAATACGACACCCTCTGTCCTCAGACCCTCTGTCCTCAGACCCTCTGTCCTCAGACCCTCTGTCCTCAGACCCTCTGTCCTTAGACCCTCACATCGTACAAGGAAAAACTTCCGGAGAAAACCCACAGCTTAAAGGGAACATGGGAGAAACCTCAGGGAGACTTCCAAGTATGCTAGACTTTGGAACAGTCCTTCGGCGGCACTCGATGACGTAGTATGCTTGAAATAGTGGCTCTGGAGCAGCTTGACTCGAGATTGAGAAACACGTGTGTGTGCGTAGTTGAACCTTTTCATATTTAAGTTTGTAGCAGAGGGCTGCTGCTGTGTGTGTGTGCAGGGCCGTCCCTGGCCAACTTGGGGCCCCGAGCAACATTGTGAGATGAGGCCCCCCCCCCCCAACCGGCAGGAGTGAACTTCTTTTTTTTTGGAAACAAAGTACTTTGCAAATATAATTCCTGTTTATTATTATTATTATTATTATTATTATTAACACAGTTACTTTTGTATACAGTGAGGTACATGGTAAATGTGCATGTATGTCGTTCAGTATGCGTTTACAGGTGAATACTAGCCTCAAAAATATTAAAATACAATTAATGCAAATAAACTACTTCTATTAATAGTATTAATCATAATTATTTCAATAATATAAATACTATATTTTATTATAATATAGTAAAGACAAAACATGCTCAAAAACTGATATTTCTTAAATCTGTATTCTCGTTCCCTCTGTCAGCAATGTGTCAACAACTACACACACATTGCTATCAGTATTTCTCTGTGTTGTGGTTGACATGACGATGACTGCTAGGAGTTGAGGGGAGAGGCTGAGTATCACCATGACGATGACTGTTAGGAGTTGAGGGGAGAGGCTGAGCGTCACCATGACGATGACTGTTAGGAGTTAAGGGGAGAGGCTGAGTATCACCATGACGATGACTGTTAGGAGTTGAGGGGAGAGGCTGAGCGTCACCATGACGATGACTGTTAGGAGTTGAGGGGAGAGGCTGAGCGTCACCATGACGATGACTGTTAGGAGTTGAGGGGAGAGGCTGAGCGTCACCATGACGATGACTGTTAGGAGTTGAGGGGAGAGGCTGAGCGTCACCATGACGATGACTGTTAGGAGTTGAGGGGAGAGGCTGAGCGTCACCATGACGATGACTGTTAGGAGTTGAGGGGAGAGGCTGAGCGTCACCATGAAATGTGCAAATTGACATAAAAATGAATAAAAGGGGAAAAAATGCTCCATGTTTTTTAGGCTGTGAACTTTAACTGTTGTGTAAGCCAAGTAGACAGACAGTGTATCCTCTCCCTCCTGCACATTAGCATCACATACTTGAATGAATGGTAAATAAAGAATGAGCACAAGCCGAGCTCATAAGCCGAGGCCCCCTGCGCAATGTGAGGCCCCACGCAGCCTGCATGATCGGCCTGTAGGGAGGGACGGCCCTGTGTGTGTGTGTTTATGCTAGTATGTTAGTACATTTATTTAAGTAAGATTTTAAAACTAGAACATCTAGCTGGGGTTTTGCCACTTCTACCTAAGTAAAATGTCTGAGTAATTATTCTATACGTGATTTACAGTGTGACTGACAAAGATGCTCCATGATCTTATGACTGAACATTATACCTATACACATACCGTCACTGAAATTAAAAGCGTGTTCTTTTCAGAGGTAATAATGGCATGAACACATCCAAACGCAGTTATGAAACCCTAAACATGTAAGCACATTGTCAGCATGCGGGTGAATGCTCCACTATTTACCTTTCTTAGTCAAAAAAGGACATTTCATTTGGAAAAAATCACTTTTTGCAGTTAATTGGACTGATGTTGCAATTACCATATAGGAGGAATTGATAGTTCTTGAATAGTAAATCTCAACCCAATTAAAAAGATCATTGGGATCTGTACTGAAAAAATATGTTTTAAAGGTCCCATGTCATGCTTTTCCGGTTATCACCCGTCCCCTTGTGTTATGAAGGTTGTTCTGCATGTAAGCGTCTGCAGAGTCAAACCCCTCAAAGTGCACCCTGTAGCGAGTAAAGCTCTAACACAGAGAAGAACTCCCCAAAACGCCTCGTTGGAGACACGTCACTGTCCATTTGATTCTTCCGGGGACATCATGATGTCATGTCGTCCCCGGAACGAAATGGACCAATCCGTGGAGCCGTTACGTTAAGCCCCCGCTGATTGGTCCAAATTGACCAATCCACGGCTTCCTCACACACTCAGTGCAGGCAGCTCTGCTGATCTCTCCTCCCTGGCTGCAGGCTGATAACAGACAGTTGGGATCGTGGCGAAATTCTCTCTGCAGACCCATTCTCACAGCGTTTATCAAACTTTTTCTTACTCAATATCAAGCCACACTTATTGTGTTTACTTCGGCTGTGACTTTGTGTGTGCTCAGGGTGAGTTTGGCTGTGTTTTGGCTCTTCTCCCTGTACACAAACACGCTCGGATCTGTCTTTAGCCCGTATGGTTTTTCATACCACTGCTACGCTGACGACACCCAATTAATCCTGTCCTCTCCCCGCTCAGAGACCCAGGTCGTCGCTCGCATCTCTGCTCGTCTCGCTGACATCTCTCAGTGGATGTCTGCTCATCACCTCAAGCTCAACCTTGACAAAACTGAACTGCTTTTCCTTCCGGGAAAAGATTGTCCCACTCTTGACCTGACTATCAACATCGGCCCCTCTGTTGTTTCCCCGACTCAGACTGCAAGGACTCTGGGTGTGATCCTAGATAACAACCTGTCCTTCACTGCAAACATCGCTGCTACAACCCGCTGCTGCAGATACACGCTCTACAGCATCAGGAGGACGCGTCCCCAGCTGACCCAGAAAGCCACGCAGGTTCTGGTCCAGGCTCTCGTCATCTCAGGCCAAGACTACTGCAACTCCCTCCTGGCTGGTCTACCTGCATGTGCCATCCGACCTCTCTCTTCCAGAATGCAGCGGCTCGTCTGGTCTTCAACCTTCCTGAATGTTCCCACACCACGCCGCTCCTCCGCTCCCTCCACTGGCTTCCGGTAACTGCTAGAATCCACTTCAAGACCCTGGTACTTGCGTACCATGCTGCGAATGGATCTGGCCCTTCCTCCATCCAGGACATGGTTAAACCGTACACCCCAGCACGTGCTCTCCGCTCTGCATCAGCCAAACGACTCGCTGCACCCTCGCTGCGAGGGGGACCCAAGTTCCCATCAGCAAAAACACGTGGGTTTGCTATCCTGGCTCCAAGATGGTGGAATGAGCTCCCATTGACATCAGGACAGCAGAAAGCTCACACACCTTCCAGACTGAACACTCATCTCTTTCGACTCCACTTCGAGCGATAGAACTATTAACAAAGAACTTATATACTAATAAAGGACTGGCTCCTCTAAAGCCAGTTGAGTAGCACTTGAAATGACTTGGCTCTATGAAACCTGATGTACTTTATGATTCTGTTTTCTTCAAGGTTGTGTCTTCCTGGTCGAATGTACTTATTGTAAGTCACTTTGGATAAAAGCGTCAACTAAATGTAATGTAATGTTTCGCTGTGTATCGCTAAACAAGGAAACAACACCTCCATGGAGCTCAGCGCGATTCACAACGTCCCGACCAATCGGAGCACACTGTGCTCAGAGAGGGGGGGGCAAGAGCTGCAGCGAGCCGTTTAGTGGAGAGAGTGAATACACAGACTTTACAGAGATGCTGTGAGAAACCAATGAGAGTTTGGAAAATTGCACAGTATAAATCTATTCTAGTCGACCACAACAATGGAATTATGATCAGTGGAAATGGCCATGACATGGGACCTATAATTCATTTGTATTTATAGTACATAATTGTATGTGCACAATGATGTCTTCCTAGCACACCAGCATTCAACATTTGTATTCACATTTGGTTTTCCAGCAAATTCAAGCTGCTAAATAAGTATGCAAATTGTCAGCTTAATCCTGCTCCACTCCATGTGTCCAATCATCTTATATATATATATATATATATATGTATACAGCATCAGCTGAATGACTCGAATGTAAGAAGTACTTTCCACATGTTAGTTTTCCATAACATCTTTATTTAAAAGGATTTACAACACAAACTGGCACCACTTAATTTAAATGGCATCTTTTTTTCATCCTTGCACAACGTACAAACAAACAGAGTGTCCCTTAAAAAAAAAAAAATTGGTAAACTCTAATATTCTGGCAGTTCAGTTTGTTTGTGATCTTTGATTAAATGGCTTTACAGGCTGTCGGAGAAAAATGACCATTATTATACAGACATGGAAGCAAAAGCCCTCGAGCACACTTCCTCTTAATATCAACTGGGAACGAGCGGACAACTGGATAACATGTTAAACTGTACGTTCAGACCAGCTTCTGTTCACCTTCGCCCGGTTGATTCACTTCCGCAGACTCGACACTGAATCCTCGAAAATATCTGCAAGTTATTGATTAAGTCCAGACCGACAAAGACGTTAATATTGGACTTCCTGTGTCTGACACGCGTTTGGATTTGACCTTTGAAGCTTTGAAAGATGTCGGATCCTAATGGCGTCCCAGTGGCATCACCTAGCGATTTAAAAATATTCTGTTTTTTACATTTTAAGTGTGGAACAACACGGCTGAATGAATAATTGTCGTCCAATCAGATTGCGTGTTTTAGGAAGTCAGGCTGCGATTGAAACGGAAAAAAAAAAAGCAGGGGAATTCAAAAGGACTTCGGCAAACGTTAACTGCGACAAAGCCAGTTTGACAAGTGACGATACTTTGGGGAAAACCAAGGGGTTTCTTTCTGATCTGGATCTAGAAAAGCTGCGACATTAGGCGAGGGAAGGAAGGAAGGTCTGACTGATAAAATGACTTCTCTATGGCAGGATTAATCATAGACAATGTGAGGTTAAAATTGACGTTGATGGTTTTCTGGATGCGTCTTGGGTTGTTGGTCTTCAATAAGGTGACAGCTGAAGAGATGTTTGTCAGTAAATACCCCACGAGTGAGACGACTACACGTTAGCCGCCTTTAGCTTAGCGTGGCGACGTGTAGCCGTGCTATCGCTCAATGTAAGCTTTTTAGTTCCAAACACCTGGACAGGACAATAACTTTCTTAGTGACACAAGGAAGGCATTATTTCAGACCTACAATAGTTAATTATCATTTAGCTGTTTATTCTAAGGTTGGCATCAATTCCCTTTCATTTAAATAAATCACCGACTGTATGTGAACGGCTACTCTCAGAGACACGGAGCATTGTAACAATTAGAAATGAAGCTTTTCAACTACTTCCTCTTCCTGTGACGGCGAAAATGGATTAATGAACGTCACGTGGAGGTGAACACAAGAGGAGATGAGCAACGGAGGGGAAACACACATCTGATTGTGGAGGATGGAGAACATGTAGGGAGGGAAAGTGACTGCCCTGCCTCTGATGTACTCAGGTAACGCTATGAAACAACTGGTGAACTACAAACACCCCCAAAACGCCAGTATTCAAATAGAAAAAGGTAATATAATGCAATAAAACTAAATGAAAACCAACTTCAGAAACCAATAAAGCTTTAAATTGTCTTAACGTGGAAGGAAATTCACTCATGATGAGTTATTATTTTATATATAATCCAGAGGCCGTGACGTCACTCCCCCCCCCCGCCCCCTCAGAGTAAAGATGGAGATCAGGCGGTTCCCGCTGCGCCTGCTGGGACCGCTGTGGGGACCGCTGCAGCGTTTATTGCTTTCCCTCGATGTCTTTGACCACCTCTTCGACGACCGCCACCTCCAGACTTCAACTGCAGGAGAAACACAGGAGACCACCGTGAGACACAGAAATACACTAAACAGTAGGGGTGGGGGAAATAATCGATACTATGCGTGGCGATATTGTATCGACACACGGACGCCAAGTATCGATATTTTATTATATAAACTATTCATATTGCAAAGACACCATCAAATTCTGAGCGAGCGAAGAAAATAACTCATCACCTACTTCATGTGCAAATACCTGCGTCCAATCAGCGCAGTGGAAAACGAAGGCTTTTGTCACATGCTAAAGACACCGGAACCCAATATATCATGCAATCGTAGACATCAATATATATGCGCAATATATCATATCTTAGAATGGCAATACTATCATATTGTGGCTTAAGTATCGCGATAGTATCGTATTGCGGCTTAAGTATCGCAATAGTATCATATCGTGGCTTAAGTATCGCAATAGTATCATATTGCGGCTTAAGTATCGCGATAGTATCGTATAGTGGCTTAAGTATCACGATAGTATCATATTGCGGCTTAAGTATCGCGATAGTATCATAGTGTGGCTTAAGTATCGCGATAGTATCGTATGGTGGCTTAAGTATCGCGATAGTATCGTATGGTGGCTTAAGTATCGTATGGTGGCTTAAGTATCGCGGCTTAAGTATCGCGATAGTATCGTATGGTGGCTTAAGTATCGCGATAGTATCATATTGCGGCTTAAGTATCGCGATAGTATCGTATGGTGGCTTAAGTATCGCGATAGTATCGTATGGTGGCTTAAGTATCGCGATAGTATCGTATTGCGGCTTAAGTATCGCGATAGTATCGTATTGCGGCTTAAGTATCGCATAGTGGCTTAAGTATCACGATAGTATCATATTGCGGCTTAAGTATCGCGATAGTATCATAGTGTGGCTTAAGTATCGCGATAGTATCGTATGGCGGCTTAAGTATCGCGATAGTATCGTATGGTGGCTTAAGTATCGCGATAGTATCGTATGGTGGCTTAAGTATCGCGATAGTATCGTATAGTGGCTTAAGTATCGCGATAGTATCGTATTGTGGCTTAAGTATCGCATAGTGGCT